>NW_027037240.1:0-18293 GCF_034236695.1 Oncorhynchus nerka
ACATATTCATAGCCTGTTATACATTGAAAAGTATTAGTAAGTTCATAGTATGTGAGGATCTTAAAACATCTAAGGTTAAAATATGCATTCAGTATTAGTTGATAGAGATTGATAACATTCATATAATTGTGTTAAAGTTCAAATCTGTCAAAGGGTACGAATTGTGTGAGTAATGTGTAAACGTTATATTGATTACTTTATTTTGTGGTGCCTAAAAGTGTTAATCTGTGATCTACGAAATGCTTTTAATCTATGAGCCGGAGATCGATTGCTCTGGTCTCCACCCATATTCCTGGGGAAATTCGCGGTCTTTTTCTCATTGAACTAAATGTTGACTTGAGAATACAACACCGTATCACTCTCGTGATTATTTCTCCCCTGTTTTCAGGTATTTTATTGATGATAAAAATAGTAATTTAAATGTTATAACTAGCGAACATGTCAAGAGTGTTTAAGGTGTGTTTTAGTAACGTCTTGAGGAAGTTAGAGTTAAGTTTGAAGAGAGTAATATTAGCCCTGCTCGGTTGAAGTGAAGGATAGCATCGTACTGAGAGTAGCTGCCATTTTATGTCGATTGTGAATGAACGTGCGTGTTGTTAATAAGATATTTTGCTGTGTTATTTGTATAATGGGTTTTCTGTTATGTAATGTGTTACTTTTGTGAAATGATTGAACTAAATGTTGACTTGAGAATACAACACCGTATCACTCTCGTGATTATTTCTCCCCTGTTTTCAGGGGCGTAACATTTTTGGAGGCTCCGCTGAGATTGCTGCTCAGATGTCCAGTTTCCACACCCTGGTCGCTGAATTCCGAGCCAGCTAAATCTCCACATAACAACTCAGGCAGGCTGCAGTGAGGAAAGTGTTGCTGTTCGAGGGAAGTTGGAAGTTAGTGGTTAAGTACGTGTCAACTGAGGCCATTGATCGACCATCAGAGACAGTAAGGACCATCTAATTCAGAGTCAACTCCTGCACAGTAAAAGTTCCTCCTGTTCTGTCAACATGACAAGCGCCTTGGAAGAACTACAGGAAGAGGTAGTAGGAGAATTACACACCCTGACTAAAGACAAATTACTAGAGATATGTGATTTCCTTGAAATATCAGGCGAACAGAGAAGAGATGTTAAAGACAAATCCCGCATAGCATTAATGACTCGCATTATGATGTTCCTTGAAAGAGAGGAAGTCACAGAGTTAGAAGATGGCGGCATGTCGGAATTGTTGCTACTTAGAGACGAAATGACAGAGATGATCAGTGGCAGAGATAACAAAACAGGGCAAGGTGACCATGATATTGAACCAGCTGGAACACATCACAGAATAGAGGAAATGAGAACTGTAACCCCACAACAAGGGGTGGGAACTGAGCAGATTACTGCAGCCAAAGTCAGTGATTCTCTGCGTCAGCCCCAACACCATGCCAATTTTCAGGGAGCGTGCCGCTCTCACCCAATGCACAGCCCAGCTCATACTGGCGCAAAGAGTTTAAAATTTCTGGTCAGATAGGTGAACCGGGCCAAAAAGAAAAACTGATTTTTTCCAGCCTTGCCCATCAGATTGAAAATGGACTTAACAGAGGATATCCTGAGGTAGAAATAGTAGACGCAGTAGTCAGGGCTATTTCTCCAGGCTCACAGCTACGCAGCTACTTGGAAGGTAAACCCCAGCTTACTCTTCCCACACTTAGATGTATCCTGCGTTCCCACTTCCAAGAGAAGAGTGCAACAGAGCTTTACAAACAGCTAGCTTCAGAAGCACAGCATAGCAAGGAGACCCCTCAAAGCTTCCTGATGCGCGTTTTAGATTTGAGGCAAAAAGTACTGTTTGCATCCCAGGAGTCAGAATCAGGGCTTAAGTATGACCCTGCTCTAGTCCAGAGCATGTGTTTACACACAGTCCTTACGGGTCTCCAGAGTGACAGTATCAGGATAGACATGCAGCCTCTCCTGCTAGAGAGCGAAACATCAGATGAGGTTTTGCTAGAGAAGCTTAACATTGCTTGTGCTAATGAGAGAGAAAGACGAAACAAAAAGCGTTTTAATGCCCCACAGCCTGCTACAACTGTAAGTGTAGTCCAGTTAGAGGATATGCCATCTGCAAAGTGTTCTGTGAAGGAAGCCAAAGCTACGATACCCGCAGAACTGTTAACAGAGTTAGCTGAACTTAAGACAGGTGTAGCTTCTCTAAAAGGTCTCAGTGCAGAGATTGCTCAGATTAAGGAGACATTACAGCAGCCTATGTTTCAGTCACAGCCTTGTGCCTATGCCCCACCCCCAGTTAGGAGGCCAGATAGGGACCCCCAGCCACCTGTTTCCCAGCAGCAGTATTACAGCAACTACAGTCGGTCCCAAGCACTTGACCCTGCACAGCATCAATATGCACCTAACCGGTATACCAACCACTCTGCTCAAGCTCCAAGGAGGTGTTTTGTCTGCCAGCAGGCCAGAACAGATGCACGCTGCACACACTGCTTCCGATGTGGGAGTGGAGAACATTTTCAAGCTGGATGTAAAATCCGGGAGCCAGACCATCAAGGGAGGCCCCTTTAAACGGAAACGGGTTACCGCTGAGGGACGAGTGTTAACCGTAGCTACCAAAAAGTCCCAGAAATGTGCAAATTGTGCCAGAGAAGAGTCATTTGAGAACCTGAAACAATGTTCATCATGTAAAGAGACACTGTACTGTTCCAAAGTATGTCAAAACCAACATTGGACTAAACATAAGGAAAAATGCACTCACCTGAAAAGTGACTCTACCAGTGAAAGGTTTTCCTGCACAGAGGAAAATGCCCACTCCTTACCATCCCTAGCTCAAGGTTGCCACCCCGTAAGGTCACCTCGCTAGTCGGCAGACAGTGCCTTATTGAGTGTCACCTGAATCGCCACCACCTCCAAGCTTTATGGGACACAGGCTCTCAGGTATCGGTCATTGATGAACGATGGAAAGAGGAATCTCTCCCAAACGCAAGGCTGAGAGATGTTTCAGAAATCCTGGACTCACCTGATGATCTAAGGTTGACTGCAGCAAATGGGACTGAAATGCCGTACCTGGGATGGATTGAAACAACTTTTCGTCTAGCCTCTGAAACTGACCAAACAAAGGAACTGATCATCCCAGTGCTGGTAATGAAAGGCTGTCACCTATCTCATCCCATCATAGGTTTCAATGTTATCGAGCACATCCTGACAATGACCGAAAAGACTAAACTATACAGTACAGTAAAAACAGCTTTCCCAAGCCTCAAAAGAAACAAGGTGAGAGCTTTTATACAGGCTGTTAGCGCAGAACAGACAGATGAATACGCAGTGAAAACCAAGAAAGAGAAGGTTGCTGTACCAAAACACAGTAGCATTCAGATTGAGTGCCGTGTAGCTTCCCAGCCTTTCAAAGATGACATGACAATGCTTTTCCAGCCAGACCTGAACCCGCAGTGGCCAGATGACCTTGAGTTCTTTGACACACTAGTCAGAGTCAGTAAAGGTGGTTTTCCAGTTATCCTGCTTGATGTCTCTAACCCCACTGACCACGACATTGCCCTGCTAGGACGCACAATAATCGGTACAGTACAAACCATTATGACTGTGTTACCTGCCCAAGTCTATGAAAAAACTGTCACCTCAGCCACAGTGAATCACACCAGCGTTCGAACCCCATGTACTGATACTGAACAGTGGGATCCACCAGTAGGTTTAACTCACCTAACCGAAGAACAGAGAGAGGTTGTTAGGAAAATGCTTAGAGAAGAGTGTCACTCCTTCTCCAGATCAGACAATGACATTGGCTGCATTGAACGATTGAAAATGACTATTTCTCTAAAGGACTCTGAACCAGTAAAGCGCACATACATGTCAGTGCCCAGGCCACTGTATCAGGAGATGAAGGGTTACATTTATGACCTCATAGTCCAGGGCTGGGTTAGGAAGTCAAACTCTTCATATTCTTCACCTGTCGTGTGCGTTCGTAAGAAGGACGGGACCCTCCGGTTGTGTATAGATTACAGAGACCTGAACAGAAAGACACATCCCGACCGCCAGCCCATCCCTCGGGTCCAAGACATCATGGACAGTTTAGGTGGTAATTCCTGGTTCTCCCTCTTAGATCAGGGGAAAGCGTATCACCAGGGGTTCATCTCTGAAGAAAGCAGACCACTGACAGCATTTGTGACACCGTGGGGACTCTATGAGTGGATACGTATGCCATTCGGCCTCATGAACGCTCCTGCAGCTTTTCAGCGGTGTATGGAGGAGTGTTTGGAAGGGCTCCGGGATAACATCTGCATTCCTTATCTGGACGACACGCTAGTTTTCAGTAAAACATTCAACAGCCATGTGAATGATGTGCGAAAAGTTTTGCAGCGTCTCAGAGAGTATGGCATTAAACTCAAACCAAGTAAGTGTGATCTCTTTAAACCCCAGGTCCGTTATTTGGGCAGAATAGTGTCTGCAGAGGGCAGCCGAGTTGACCCAGCCGATTTTGAAGCAGTAAGAGCATTGAAAGAAATCAGACCAGAGACTGTGGGCCAGCTCAGAAAAATGCTTGGTTTACTCACTTACTACAGACAGTACATCAAAGACTTTTCTAGGAGTGCCAGCTGCCTGTATGACCTCCTGAAAGCAGATTCAGAGAAATTACCTGACCACCCACGGAAAACAAAAACAAAGAAAGTAAGTCATGTGGTGCCCTCAAACAAGCCAATCCTGTGGACTGACCAGCATCAACAGGCACTTGAACAGCTGATTGAGTGTTTGCTTCACCCACCAGTTTTAGGTTTCCCTGATTTCACTCAGCCATTTGTTGTACACACTGATGCGTCACACCAAGGCTTGGGAGCAGTTCTTTATCAAAAGCAAGAGGGGAAGCTTAGGGTCATTGCTTATGGCTCTCGAACCTTAACAGCAGCTGAGAAGAACTATCACTACCACTCGAGCAAGCTAGAATTTCTAGCTCTAAAATGGGCAATCACTGATAAGTTCCATGACTATTTGTACTATGCTCCCACCTTCACTGTATACAGCGATAACAACCCGCTCTGCTACATTCTGTCTACTGCAAAACTGAACGCAACCACTTCCAGGTGGGTTGCAGACTTGGCTGATTTCCACTTTACAATAAAGTACAGGCCAGGCAGAGAGAACGGTGATGCAGATGCTTTGTCAAGGATGCCACTGGATGTAGAGTCACTGATGAGAGAATGTTCTGAGGAGCTTCCACCAGACACCATCGCCGCCACGATACAAGCAGTTGAGGTACAGAAAGAGGCTGTTGTACCTTGGTCATTTTCAGCTGCATCTATGTCAGTATCAGCTGAAGGTGAGACAACCACTGCAACAACCAGCTCGATCCCAAAAGATGGGATTAGAGAAGCACAAGAATCTGATCCAGTCATCCGTCCTGTGCTCAATTTCAAACTGTCGGGTTCCAAACCGCCAGTTAAAGAGCAAAAGAAATTCAGTCCAAAGACAAAATGCCTATTCAGAGAATGGGACAAATTGACAATAGACAGTGATGGCATTTTGTACAGAATCACTACAGCCCGCAAGCAGTTAGTTCTACCAGAGCAGTACAAAGGTAAAGTGATGGAAGAGTTGCACAATAACATGGGACACCAAGGTACTGACCGCACTGTATCACTAGTACGTGACCGCTTCTTCTGGCCATATATGCAATCTGACATCGAGCACTATGTGACTAAAACTTGTAGCTGTGTCAAGCAGAAAAGGCCAGCCCATGCAACAAGAGCTCCTCTGACAAACATTGTGACAACACAGCCATTTGAACTGGTATGTATAGACTTCCTTCATCTCGACAGATGCAAAGGAGGATATGAGTACATCCTCGTGATTGTTGATCATTTTACACGTTTCACTCAAGCCTACGCCACCACATCAAAGTCAGGTAAAACTGCTGCAAATCTCATCTTCAATGATTTTGCCCTGAAGTTTGGGTTCCGTCCCGCATCCACCATGACCAAGGGGGAGAATTTGAAAATCAGTTGTTCCATCAGTTAAAGAAACTCAGTGGCATGGCGGGGTCCAGGACAACACCCTATCACCCGATGGGAAACGGTCAAGCGGAACGCATGAACAGAACATTGTTGCAAATGTTAAAGACACTAACTGAGACACAAAAGTCAAATTGGAAGGAGTCTCTGAACAAACTGGTTTATGCCTATAACTGCACCCGTTGCGAAGTGACTGGCTATTCACCATTTTATCTTCTGTTTGGGAGATCACCCAGGCTTCCAGTTGATATGCTCTTTGGATTGTGCACAGAGGCAGGTTCCAGTAACCAGCGAGAATACGTGGAGAACTGGAAACGAGGGATGGAAGAAGCATACGCCATTGCAAATGAAAATGCTCAGAAAGCCGCTGAAAGAAGTAAGAAGTACTATGACACTAAAGTTAGGAGTTCAGTGCTACAGCCTGGCGAGCGAGTTCTGATTAAAAACCTGACACCAAGAGGAGGACCAGGAAAACTCCGTAACTATTGGGAAGATACAATTCACACAGTGGTGAGACAAATGGGTTCAGACCTGCCGATTTATGAATTGAGACCAGAAAAGGGTAGGGGACGCTCCAGGGTCCTGCACAGAAATCTGCTCATGTCCTGTGACCACTTACCTTTTGAGACACAACCAGAAATGACCAAAGTGGACAAAAGTCAGAAAACGAGGAGACACCAGCCTGCATCACAGACTCTAGATTCTGATGAAGACAGTGGGGATGAATATGACCTTCATCATGATCCGCTACAGGTTCCCACATCTCCTACAGTACCTGAGGAGAGGAATGCTGAACCAGCGAGAGAGTGGGAACACAGACCCCCAACAGTGAAACAGACAGTTGCAGTGCCAGTCCCTTATACACTACCAGCACAGCCTCTTGTTGAAAAGCGGCTGGAGGAGACAACAGTTAAAGACCTACCTGCTGAGGAGATTAACTTGCCTGCTGAAAATTTGCCTGATGATCGTCCACCAAGTGCCTTTCCTTCATATACTGATGCTGCTGAACCTGAGGAACCAGCCTACCAGCTGCCACAAAGAGAGAGACACCCTCCAAGACGTATCACCTATGATCAGCTTGGTATCCCTTCCTGCTACAGTATACAGCCACAGCCACAGTTGTTCCCTGTCTACTCTGCACCAGGACTGGTTCCATGGCTGCCATCACTACAGCAATGTTACTTTCAGCCACCTTACATGTATGGGCTTCAGCAAACATGAGGCTACAGAGTTGACATGTTTGACCATGGACTACTGTCAGATTTCACAGACTGTCAAAAGAGACAATTTACAGACTATGCATATAGATCATTAAAATTGATGGACTGTTGATCAATAGTATGAGAAAATACTGCTTATGTTATATAGCTGGTCAACAGATATGGACTGTGAATATAACTTGTTAGTTATATTTGAACTGTGACCCGTGACTTCTGCTCAAGTACTACCTTACAGAAGAGGATTTTCTAGGTCCAGTGCATACGAACTGTTGAAGAAGACAATGTTGGTAATGTTGGGACAACATTTATTTTGTCGGGGAGAGTGTGACAGGTTAAAGGACATATTCATAGCCTGTTATACATTGAAAAGTATTAGTAAGTTCATAGTATGTGAGGATCTTAAAACATCTAAGGTTAAAATATGCATTCAGTATTAGTTGATAGAGATTGATAACATTCATATAATTGTGTTAAAGTTCAAATCTGTCAAAGGGTACGAATTGTGTGAGTAATGTGTAAACGTTATATTGATTACTTTATTTTGTGGTGCCTAAAAGTGTTAATCTGTGATCTACGAAATGCTTTTTAATCTATGAGCCGGAGATCGATTGCTCTGGTCTCCACCCATATTCCTGGGGAAATTCGCGGTCTTTTTCTCATTGAACTAAATGTTGACTTGAGAATACAACACCGTATCACTCTCGTGATTATTTCTCCCCTGTTTTCAGGTATTTTATTGATGATAAAAATAGTCATTTAAATGTTATAACTAGCGAACATGTCAAGAGTGTTTAAGGTGTGTTTTAGTAACGTCTTGAGGAAGTTAGAGTTAAGTTTGAAGAGAGTAATATTAGCCCTGCTCGGTTGAAGTGAAGGATAGCATCGTACTGAGAGTAGCTGCCATTTTATGTCGATTGTGAATGAACGTGCGTGTTGTTAATAAGATATTTTGCTGTGTTATTTGTATAATGAGTTTTCTGTTATGTAATGTGTTACTTTTGTGAAATGTTTGAACTAAATGTTGACTTGAGAATACAACACCGTATCACTCTCGTGATTATTTCTCCCCTGTTTTCAGGGGCGTAACATCTGCACTACCACCTCTAGTGTGACAAGTGATGACATTCCATGATGACATTCCATGGTCCAAACACATCAAGTCCAACGCTGGTGAATGACGGTTCAGATGTGAGTCTGTCTCCAGGCAAGTCGGCCATCTTTTGGTCAACTAACCTCCATCTAACTTTGCGGCAGGTGACACACTTGTAAATGATAGCAGACGTTTGCTCCCAATAATCCAGAAGCCTGCTGCTCGAATAGCTCCATCTGAAAAATGTCGGCTCTGGTGAGCCACTTGCTCATGATAATGTCTTACCAGCAGGTGGCGACATGATGTGTCCGTGGGATGATGAGAGGATGTTTTTCGTCTTGTGACATGTCGGCAGAGGATAAGCGGCCTCCCACCCTCAGCAACCCATCCTCATCAATCACCGGGTTCAGCTTTTTGAGTGTACTTTGTTTTGGGAACTCTTTTCCTTTTTCAAGGCATTTGAATTCCTCTTTGAAGGCTTCATATTGCACACAGTGAATGATTGCTGTTTTGGCTTGTAACAACTCACTTGTACTGCATGGTTTATTACAGTCATGCCAGCCTCTGCAGCTGGTGTTGTCCGCACCTTCATGGAAGGATCTGGCAACATGAATGAGTCTTGCTGTGACTCGATTTAGAGCTTTCCAGCTTGTGAACCTCTCAATGCGATGAGAGCCGATTTGAGCTCCAGGAACCTTAGTGGCGAAGGCAGTGACGTCTGGTCGAATCTCTGCGTCTGCGTGAGCCTCTACAACAGGGGTCCCCAAACTTTTTCCTGTGAGGGCCACATAACTTTTCCCTTCTCTGATGGGGGGCCGGTGTCAGTTTGTAACAGAAAAAGTGTGACGATCGTAGGGGAGCTTAAAATTTTTATTGTTTTCCAGAAAGCCACACATAACCAAATAACCTTTCCAGGTTCTTTACAGAAAAAGTCAGGAAACAAATAATAACACTATTAATGAAATAAATAATAACTAAATAACCCTCTCTGAGTTCTTCACAGAAAAAACAGGAAATAAATAATAACTAAATAACTCTCTCTGGGTTCTTCATAGAAAAAAAAGCCATGGAACATTAACTTTCTGTCGTGCCATGCACAATCTTAACAGATAAAAGTTCAGCTCAGTTGTCAGAGCAGAATCTCTCTGACACATATGAGCAGTCTCTTAAAGTTCTTGTGTTCCTTCCTTATAATCCTTTTGTAGGTTCCAGTAGGCTTTGTAGACACCGCTGTTTGCAGCTCTCTCTCATCAACTTCCCTGTGAAAACCACAAAAGAAGCAGGTTGAGAAACTGAACTAAGTGATACAGCACCTACAGAGCACAATACATTTCACTACCAGTATGGTTGTAAAGATGGATTTTATCCCAGTAGATTTTATTATGATTATATTTGTTTATGCTCAGAATGACTCATTCAAGTCAGAAAAGTGAGCTTACCTATGTATGTTCATCAGTGTGAACTGTGGGCCTGCATCTGGCTGGTGAGAAGTTGAATATCAGGTTCCATTCTAGTTACAGCCAGTCTCAAGCACTGATGCAAATGTTCATCTGTCAATCTTGATCTCATCGGGGTTTTCAGCAGTTTCATGCGAGAAAAGGTTTTCTCGCAGATATACGTGCTGCCAAAAACTGTGGACATTTTCATTGCGTGTTTTTTGATGTTTGGATATGTGTCGTTTGGGAGGGCGGCATAGAAGTCAATGAGACTGTTGTGCTTGAATGCGTCTTTCAGAACATCACAATTCTGTAACTCAGCCAACTCAAACTGATATGAAGGCTGGGCTTCATCAATGTCTGCAACAAAGGGGTTCTGAAAAAGACGGATTTCTTTTGCATGAACATGTAGTTCACTGAATCGCACACCGAACTCCGCCTTCAGCATTTCCAGTGCTTCCACGCACTTTTCAGCTGGGAACGGGACCTCTGGGTTCTCTGTCGACAGGTTTTGGGTAGCAGGAAGATGGACGAAGTTGCGCTTTTTCACTTGTTCCAAAAGCAGCGCTAATTTCACCTCAAATGCTTTTATGTGTGAATACATGTCGCAAATGAGTTTCCCCTCGCCTTGTAGCTGCAAGTTAAGGCTGTTAAGTATTTCTGTCACGTCTGTTAAAAATGCAAGGTGCCATTTCCATTCTGGGTCGATCAGCTCTGGGACCGTTTTGTCTTTTAAATGAAGAAATGCGTTAATTTCGGGTAGCAGCTCGTAAAAACGCCTCAAAACTCTGCCCCGGCACAGCCATCGGACCTCTGTGTAGTACAGCACATCTCCGTGGTGCGTAGACTCCAGTTCAGACAGGAATTCTTGGAACTGCCTGTGTTTAAGTCCCTTTGCTCTGATGAAGTTTATGCACGACACCACAACCTTCATTACAGAATCCCACTTCAACACTTTGCAGCACAGTGCTTGCTGGTGAATTAGGCAGTGGACTCGTAGCGGGGCGGTGAGACCCCTTTTTTCCAACTCCCGGTTCATGCGTCCTATTAGACCACGAGTTTTTGCCCACCATGCTAGGAGCCCCGTCAGTCGTGATGCTAGCTAGCTTTGACCAGTCCAGGTCCAACTTCTCCATGGTTTGGCACACTTTGTCAAAAATATCCTCTCCCGTTGTAGTCCCTTTGAGACTTTGGAGGGCTGCCAGCTCCTCGCATATCTCAAAGTTTGCGCTAACTCCACGTGTCTTGCACGTCCGTGCTCTCATCCAGTGCTAATGAAAAAAAGTCAAATTCTTTCGTCTTCTGCTGCAGCTGGGCATATACATTACTCCCGATTTCTTCAACGCGTCTTAAATGCATCTTTCTTCTCGGGACACACCTCCGTGACAGCATCCATACATTTCTTAACAAACTCTCCGTCAGTGAAAGGCTTACCGCTTCTTGCTATCAGTTTAGCAACCCGAAAGCTGGCCCGAACGGATGCCTGGTTCAGCTGAGCTTGGCGTACAAATGTATTCTGCTGAGATAAGTAGTCCACTTTTTAGCTTTGAGAGTTTGTCTGCTCGTATTTGGCCTTGCAAGCTATCGTACTTGTCTTTGTGACGGGATTCATAGTGTCGGCGAAGATTGTATTCTTTGAATACCGCCACAGTCTCTTGACAGATGAGACAAACAGCCTTTTCTTTGCATTGAACAAAAAAAAAATTGTTTGTCCACTGCAGGTTAAATACCCTGCATTCTGAATCAATTTTTCTCTTACCTAACCTTTTCGCCATTATTCCGTTCCCTCTTTGACAGGGCCGGGCCTAGGATTTTTTTTCTGGAGGCCAAATAGGAAAAAAATTCGATAGCGTCTCTGGTATTGTTCAGAGGGCCGGGCCAAATGTGCTGACGGGCCGTATCCGGCCCGCTGGCCGTAGTTTGGTGACCACTGCTCTACAAGGTCAAAATGTATGGTCTCAGGCTCTTGTGGATGGTAAACACCAAATATGGGCAGATACCAGCGTTCTTTGTCTCTCCCTAGTGGCGGTTTGGCTTGGTCGTTATCCAGCATCTTATGCGTGAAGTCAATAAAATGACGTTTCATGTCAGGCTTTTTGTCTAAAGTCCTGCGAAGTGATGTTGGCTGTAATAACACCTCCCAACACCCATCTAATTTACGTGTGTAAATTAGTCTTGACGTCATTTCCGGTCACAACTTGCAGGCTTGTTTTCGAATTGCTGTGCGTTTTGTTGCCAACCTATTTTGCTACCTGACAACTTTACGGTTTTCACTTTTTAATTACCGTTCATATATTTATTTATTTTTTCCTCAACTTTTTCACTCCGGACGCTTTATCTGGACACGATTCGTCAGGACCTCCAACAGCCGAAGCTAAGTAGTAACATTAACATGATGCCTTCTAATTGCAGCCGCTGTGCTCGCCTTACGGCGAGGATAGCTGTACTGCAAGCCCAGCTTCAGACGCAATCGTTAGGCAAGGGTAATTTCAGTGTAGGAAAGGATGAAACAGCGTCTGTGCCACCAGTAAGTACAGATAGTAGTATAAATCCCCTGGCACAGTCCCCGCAGCCGGACAACTTTCTCACGGTTTCTGGAAGGAAATGCTGTAGGGACGCTCAACCGGTGTCGCTCATTCAGCCGACAGAAACTTTCAACCGGTTTTCCCCATTAAGCAGCGGGTCGGTGTCAGAGGCCGAGTCTTCTCTGGTCTCTACTCCTCCCGTTACGGGGTCTGAGACGCCGAAGCTTCCCACCATTAGCTCTGACAAATTGAAAACTCTAGTCATTGGCGACTCCATTACCCGCAGTATTAGACTTAAAGCGAATCATCCAGCGATCATACACTGCTTACCCGGGGGCAGGGCTACCGACGTTAAGGCTAATCTGAAGATGGTGCTGGCTAAAGCTAAAACTGGCGAGTGTAGAGAGTATAGAGATATTGTTATCCACGTCGCACCAACGATGTTAGGATGAAACAGTCAGAGATCACCAAGCGCAACATAGCTTCTGCGTGCATATCAGCTAGAAAGATGTGTCGGCATCGAGTAATTGTCTCTGGCCCCTCCCAGTTAGGGGGAGTGATGAGCTCTACAGCAGAGTCTCACAACTCAATCGCTGGTTGAAAACTGTTTTCTGCCCCTCCCAAAAGATAGAATTTGTAGATAATTGGCCCTCTTTCTGGGACTCACCCACAAACAGGACCAAGCCTGACCTGCTGAGGAGTGACGGACTCCATCCTAGCTGGAGGGGTGCTCTCATCTTATCTACCAACATAGACAGGGCTCTAACTCCTCTAGCTCCACAATGAAATAGGGTGCAGGCCAGGCAGCAGGCTGTTAGCCAGCCTGCCAGCATAGTGGAGTCTGCCACTAGCACAGTCAGTGTAGTCAGCTCAGCTATCACCATTGAGACCGTGTCTGTGCCTCGACCTAGGTTGGGCAAAACTAAACATGGCGGTGTTCGCATTAGCAATCTCACTAGGATAAAGACCACCTCCATTCCTGTCATTACTGAAAGAGATCATGATACCTCACATCTCAAAATAGGGCTACTTAATGTTAGATCCCTTACTTCAAAGGCAATTATAGTCAATGAACTAATCACTGATCATAATCTTGATGTGATTGGCCTGACTGAAACATGGCTTAAGCCTGATGAATTTACTGTGTTAAATGAGGCCTCACCTCCTGGCTACACTAGTGACCATATCCCCCGTGTATCCCGCAAAGGCGGAGGTGTTGCTAACATTTTTACAAAAAAAAAATGACGTTTTCGTCTTTTGAGCTTCTAGTCATGAAATCTATGCAGCCTACTCAATCACTTTTTATAGCTACTGTTTACAGTCCTCCTGGGCCATATACAGCGTTTCTCACTGAGTTCCCTGAATTCCTATCAGACCTTGTAGTCATTGCAGATAATATTCTAATCTTTGGTGACTTTAATATTCACATGGAAAAGTCCACAGACCCACTCCAAAAGGCTTTCGGAGCCATCATCGACTCAGTGGGTTTTGTCCAACATGTCTCTGGACCCACTCACTGTCACAGTCATACGCTGGACCTAGTTTTGTCCCATGGAATAAATGTTGTGGATCTTAATGTTTTTCCTCATAATCCTGGACTATCGGACCACCATTTTATTACGTTTGAAATTGCAACAAATAATCTGCTCAGACCCCAACCAAGGAACATCAAAAGTCGTACTATAAATTCACAGACAACACAAAGATTCCTTGATGCCCTTCCAGACTCCCACTGCCTACCCAAGGTCGCCAGAGGACAAAAATCCGTTAACCACCTAACTGAGGATCTCAATTTAACCTTGCGCAATACCCTAGATGCAGTTGCACCCCTAAAAACTAAAAAAATGTCTCATAAGAAACTAGCTCCCTGGTACACAGAAAATACCCGAGCTCTGAAGCAAGCTTCCAGAAAATTGGAACGGAAATGGCGCCACACCAAACTGGAAGTCTTCCGACTAGCTTGGAAGGACGGTACCGTGCAGTACCGAAGAGCCCTTACTGCTGCTCGATCATCCTATTTTTCTAACTTAATTGAGGAAAATAAGAACAATCTGAAATTCCTTTTTGATACTGTCGCAAAGCTAACTAAAAAGCAGCATTCCCCAAGAGAGGATGACTTTCACTTTAGCAGTGATAAATTCATGAACTTCTTTGAGGAAAAGATTATGATTATTAGAAAGCAAATTACGGACTCCTCTTTAAACCTGCGTATTCCTCCAAACCTCAGTTGTCCTGAGTCTGCACAACTCTGCCAGGACCTAGGATCAAGAGAGACGCTCAAGTGTTTTAGTACTATATCTCTTGACACAATGATGAAAATAATCATGGCCTCTAAACCTTCAAGCGGAATACTGGACCCTATTCCAACTAAACTACTGAAAGAGCTGCTTCCTGTGCTTGGCCCTCCTATGTTGAACATAATAAACGGCTCTCTATCCACTGGATGTGTACCAAACTCACTAAAAGTGGCAGTAATAAAGCCTCTCTTGAAAAAGCCAAACCTTGACCCAGAAAATATAAAAAACTATCGGCCTATATCGAATCTTCCATTCCTCTCAAAAATTTTAGAGAAGGCTGTTGCGCAGCAACTCACTGCCTTCCTGAAGACAAACAATGTATACGAAATGCTTCAGTCTGGTTTTAGACCCCATCATAGCACTGAGACGGCACTTGTGAAGGTGGTAAATGACATTTTAATGGCATCTGACCGAGGCTCTGCATCTGTCCTCGTGCTCCTAGACCTTAGTGCTGCTTTTGATACCATCGATCACCACATTCTTTTGGAGAGATTGGAAACCCAAATTGGTCTACACGGACATGTTCTGGCCTGGTTTAGATCTTATCTGTCGGAAAGATATCAGTTCGTCTCTGTGAATGGTTTGTCCTCTGACAAATCAACTGTAAATTTCGGTGTTCCTCAAGGTTCTGTTTTAGGACCACTATTGTTTTCACTATATATTTTACCTCTTGGGGATGTTATTCGAAAACATAATGTAAACTTTCACTGCTATGCGGATGACACACAGCTGTACATTTCAATGAAACATGGTGAAGCCCCAAAATTGCCCTCGCTAGAAGCATGTGTTTCAGACATAAGGAAGTGGATGGCTGCAAACTTTCTACTATTAAACTCGGACAAAACAGAGATGCTTGTTCTAGGTCCCAATAAACAAAGAGATCTTCTGTTGAATCTGACAATTAATCTTAATGGTTGTACAGTCGTCTCAAATAAAACTGTGAAGGACCTCGGCGTTACTCTGGACCCTGATCTCTCTTTTGAAGAACATATCAAGACCATTTCGAGGACAGCTTTTTTCCATCTACGTAACGTTGCAAAAATCAGAAACTTTCTGTCCAAAAATGATGCAGAAAAATTAATCCATGCTTTTGTCACTTCTAGGTTAGACTACTGCAATGCTCTATTTTCCGGCTACCCGGATAAAGCACTAAATAAACTTCAGTTAGTGCTAAATACGGCTGCTAGAATCCTGACTAGAACCAAAAAATTTGATCATATTACTCCAGTGCTATCCTCTCTACACTGGCTTCCTGTCAAAGCAAGGGCTGATTTCAAGGTTTTACTGCTAACCTACAAAGCATTACATGGGCTTGCTCCTACCTACCTCTCTGATTTGGTCCTGCCGTACATACCTACACGTACGCTACGGTCACAAGATGCAGGCCTCCTAATTGTCCCTAGAATTTCTAAGCAAACAGCTGGAGGCAGGGCTTTCTCCTATAGAGCTCCATTTTTATGGAACGGTCTGCCTACCCATGTCAGAGACGCAAACTCGGTCTCAACCTTTAAGTCTTTACTGAAGACTCATCTCTTCAGTGGGTCATATGATTGAGTGTAGTCTGGCCCAGGAGTGGGAAGGTGAACGGAAAGGCTCTGGAGCAACGAACCACCCTTGCTGTCTCTGCCTGGCCGGTTCCCCTCTTTCCACTGGGATTCTCTGCCTCTAACCCTGTTACGGGGCTGAGTCACTGGCTTACTGGGGCTCTCTCATGCCGTCCTGGGGGGGTGCGTCACCTGGGTGGGTTGATTCACTGTTGTGGTCAGCCTGTCTGGGTTGGCGCCCCCCCTTGGGTTGTGCCGTGGCGGAGATCTTTGTGGGCTATACTCGGCCTTGTCTCAGGATGGTACGTTGGTGGTTGAAGATATCCCTCTAGTGGTGTGGGGGCTGTGCTTTGGCAAAGTGGGTGGGGTTATATCCTTCCTGTTTGGCCCTGTCCGGGGGTGTCCTCGGATGGGGCCACAGTGTCTCCTGACCCCTCCTGTCTCAGCCTCCAGTATTTATGCTGCAGTAGTTTATGTGTCGGGGGGCTAGGGTCAGTATGTTATATCTGGAGTACTTCTCCTGTCCTATTCGGTGTCCTGTGTGAATCTAAGTGTGCGTTCTCTAATTCTCTCCTTCTCTCTTTCTTTCTCTCTCTCGGAGGACCTGAGCCCTAGGACCATGCCCCAGGACTACCTGACATGATGACTCCTTGCTGTCCCCAGTCCACCTGGCCATGCTGCTGCTCCAGTTTCAACTGGCCTGGGCCCTAGGACCATGTCCCAGGACTACCTGACATGATGACTCCTTGCTGTCCCCAGTCCACCTGGCCATGCTGCTGCTCCAGTTTCAACTGTTCTGCCTGACTATTATTCAACCATGCTGGCCATTTATGAACATTTGAATATCTTGGCCACGTTCTGTTATAATCTCCACCCGGCACAGCCAGAAGAGGACTGGCCACCCCACATATGCTCTCCCTAATTCTCTCTTTCTTTCTCTCTCTCGGAGGACCTGAGCCCTAGGACCGTGCCCCAGGACTACCTGACATGATGGCTCCTTGCTGTCCCCAGTCCACCTGACTGTGCTGCTGCTCCAGTTTCAACTGTTCTGCCTTATTATTATTCGACCATGCTGGTCATTTATGAACATTTGAACATCTTGGTCATGTTCTGTTATAATCTCTACCCGGCACAGCCAGAAGAGGACTGGCCACCCCACATAGCCTGGTTCCTCTCTAGGTTTCTTTCTAGGTTTTGGCCTTTCTAGGGAGTTTTTCCTAGCCACCGTGCTTTTACACCTGCATTGTTTGCTGTTTGGGGTTTTAGGCTGGGTTTCTGTACAGCACTTTGAGATATCAGCTGATGTACGAAGGGCTATATAAATAAATTTGATTTGATTTGATTTGATGTGAGACGGTTCATGACCTGCTCCCTGTTATTAGGAAGTGATGTGAGACGGCTCATGACCTGCTACATGTTATCAGGAAGTGATGTGAGACGGTTCATGACCTGCTCCCTGTTATTAGGAAGTGATGTGAGACGGTTCATGGCCAGCTCCCTGTTATTAGGAAGTGATGTGAGACGGTTCATGACCTGCTCCCTGTTATTAGGAAGTGATGTGAGACGGTTCATGACCTGCTCCCTGTTATTAGGAAGGCGACGTCTAGTGGGGTGAAAGGGTAGTGGAGCCACCCAGTTGTTTCCATCATCCTGGAAAAGCTGTTCATCCATAATGTCGAAAAGGCTTTCTCCTCCACGGAAGGTGCTGGTTTATCATCGTCTTGTGTTTTGTCGAACACGGAACATCCCAGACAGTTGTGCTTGGATCTCTCGAGTGCACTGTAGAGGGAGAGATGTGTTTCTGAGCTACGCTGTTGTAGTTCTCTTTCACCTGCATGATGTCAGGGCTCAGATAGGATGTACGACCATTTTGAAGTATGCTTGTCCTGAACACGTTGACACTGGGTGGTCGGTGAGCCGTTCCCAGATAGACCTCACCCACGATGACCCAACCGAGGTCAAGTCGCTGTGCCTAAGAAGTGTCGTGGGGCCCATTGATTTGCTCTTGTACCTTGTGTACCCTTAAGATGTCTTGTCCTAAGAGCAGGAGGATGGGAGCGTCTGGGTCCACAGCTGGAATTTTGTCCTTCACTGGTTGCAGATGGGGATAATGTTATGCAATGGGGGAGGGAATCTCCATCCTATCATCTGGCATCATATCACACTCAATCAGAGTAG
>NW_027037241.1:0-18297 GCF_034236695.1 Oncorhynchus nerka
ACATTATTATTATTATGATTTGTATTATTATTAGTAGTATGTTGGGGGGGTACTCTTTAAAGACTAAGTTTCAGACCATTTCGGGCAGTTGGCTGCTTCACTGACATCAGAGGGATAAAGTGTGAAAAAAAAATGATCTGTTTGCAAACAATGTTAAAAAAAACATTTATAATTGAGTTATTAATAAAGCCGCATTCAAAAATGGTCTCTTTCTTGTTTTCTTGAGTAAGGCAGCTCCAAAATGCAGGTCTTTCAGCCTAGCTCATTGTCTTCTGTGGAGGTGGGTTAAGCCAGCAGAAAATAGAGCGTTTGTGCCGTGATTGGCTCAGTGTTCTGTCATTCATGTGGACAAGACGTCACTACCAAGTCTAATCGTAGAACTTGAAAATTCAAGCCCCTTGGGTGCTGCCATAGAGTTACATTATAAGTGCCCATCCAAGAAGGCTCAAGGTCATTGTCCACAGATAAAATAACTTCAAATCATGTGATATCTACAGTCGCTTTGATTGGACTTATCATGTCAACATCATACTTTCAACATCTGAGCTAGCAACATCATCGTGAATCAAGTCGACAGTCTACTGGCAAATCCTTTTTAATCTTTGTCATATGAAGAGAAATAATGAGAAATTATAGATAAAACGTATCGGTGCTCATCGGCCATTGGACATTACACAACAAATTGCAAATTCAACAATGAGTGGTTTGGAAGGAATCAGTGGCTAACGGCAAGCATCGCAAAGCAATCATTAGCCTGCTATTCAGTGGAGTGGCTATGTGGTCTCAAGTCTAAGATTAAGGGGCTCTTTTCCTAGTTTAAAATTGTAAACATTCAACATTGGCCATGCTGTCGAAGCTTGATTTGTGCCGTGTTCAAAACAACTTAACTCGGTACTTCAAAATCTGACTGGAGTGAGTTCAATTCAACTGGGAACTCGGGGAAAAACAAGCTACGACTGGGAAAACGTTTTGAACTCATCCAACTTGGAATTGTAAATTGGGAACTCTTTCTTAGCTATGACCTGAAGATCACTGACGTCATCATTTTGTCCCCTGAGTTCCCAGTTGTCTTGAAAGCACCACAAATCCAGAGAATGACATAATTTGTTGACAAAGTTTGATGAAAAAATATGCCCACAAATTACCTTCCTGTTCAAGTGAGCACAGCACAACAAGGTGAGTCCAAAAATGTCTTGTATGCTGCTGCATAAATGATGTAACATGCCAGGGAGATGTGTATACTGTAGCTAAGAAAGTAATACTAAGTGTATGTTGTGTAGTAAGATGTTAGTAGCCCATGTGCCTCACCCTAATAATTTGGTCTATTTTCACCTCTTCATTTTGCACACATGTTGCCTATAACCTGTTTTAGAGAAATGTAATAATTGAATAATGTAAGGTTTTCATTGTCTGCTTACATGCCCCTTTATTTATCCTACGGTTCTGACTTGGCGTACAAGGAGAACACTGTAAGAATGGCCCATGTTCTGAATTATGTTGCTGTACATTTCAAAAGTGCTGAACAAATAGTTATATTGACTACGTCCGTCCTAGCTCGCTCATTAATGTCTTAATCGAAATTACGGATTGGCTCTTATCGTCCCCTTATGCCATAGTTTGTACATCTCAATTGTCAGTAGAAACCACATTTGTTTAAGCAAGTCAGCCATGTTACTTTAAAAAACAGTAAATGAGGCTGAATGAACTTTTTCGTTGCCAGACAAGGCTCCGCTGATAGCCAGGTGTAGTAGTGGTAAATTGTTGGGACTATGCTGTTCAGTCAGCTTTATGTAAGAGCTTTTCTCACCGTTTTTGTGCAATTCATGTATTGTTTAGTAATGTGTAGTGGATTTACATCCCACTTTTTTAGTTCATCTTTATTTGACTGGTCAAGTCAGTTTAAGAACAAACAAGGAGCTGATCAAAAGCAGAGGAAGGGAGTTTAAAGGGACCAAATTCGGTCTCAATGACCAACTTCTAAGGGAGATAAACAAACGTCGTAAGAGACTGTATCCGGTACAAAGACAACAAAGGAAGGATGGTAGGCGTGGCTTTATCAATGTGGACAAATTCTTTATAGATGGACAGCTATTCCCAGACAGCTCCATAATACCATGGCAGTACTAAGCTCTAAAGGGACTTCAGGTTACGAGAAAAAAATAGAAGGTATGGGAACTGTGAAATTATCTGAACATTATGAAGTGGATATGAACACACACGTACTCAATTACATGCTTGCTTGCACATACGGACTTATACAAACACACACACACACACACACCCGATCTCGCTCTCCTCTCTCTCTTTTCTCATCTCTTTTCTCCTTTTCTCTATTTTAACTGTTTTATAATTTAATGTGCTTATTGTTTGTCTATCTTTTATGTATTTGTCTACAAGTTTATATATGTTTACAACAAGCAAGGGGAAGATATCAGAATAGGGGCATTGGGGAATAATAACATATTGTATGGAATACATTTGTACTGTAGTGGAGTCGTCTCTAGAGTAATGCAAGGTCTCTTTCATGATCATGTGAAACGTCAATTGCTATGGAAATGCTGGGATATGTTTTTCAATTATGTTAAAGGTCGTTATGATGCTACTATGATGGTGATACGATATGGATTACAATTATCACCATGAATATCAAGGCAATACGCACTTCATGTTACACACATAGACACCCAACTATGCAAATTGACAGAGTTATTATTAATTTGGACATCACAGATTATAGTCTTACTCTAATACAGACATTGTACACACTCTCACTATATCCCATCCAATATCAGACACATCAACCTACTCAGATTTGCCACACACATAATATCTTGTCTCAATTTTCTAACATCTGTGGCATTGGCTCACAGGCAAGGGAATAAAACACATATTGATAGAACCTATTTCTTGAATTCTAAATGTCAGACATTTGAAAGCTCTAGTTTTGACCTTCACAATACCTCTGATGGCAGAAACTTTACAAGCACTAATTATGGTCAATTATGACTGAGAATAGTATCTAGTTATGGTAAGGGGTGAAATAAGTATAGCCAGTTATAATTGTAATGGTTTAGCAGATTATTAAAAAAGATCAGTCTTTACATGGCTAAAAGAAAAGGAATATAACATATACTGTTTACAGGAAAGTCACTCTACATCCTTAGATGAAGCTGCGTGGAAAAGGGAATGGGGAAAGGGTGTGATGATATTATTTAACAATCATTTCCATCTGAATGTGCAAATAGTCAGGAATGATTCGCAAGGAAGGTGGATACTTTTGAATATGAAAGTGGACGAAGAAGAGATTTGGCTCATTAATTTATATGGTCCCCATTAGTATGATCCACACTTCTTTGAAAACATTTATACCAATTTATTGAACTTATAGGCAACAAATGATCTAATCATTATGGTAGGAGACTATAACAGTGTTAAGTACCTCAATGGACCGTAAAGCTAATCACTCTACAAACTCTCATCACCGTGCCCTTAAGGAAATCAGAAATATTATGGACACATTAGAAATAGTGGATATTTGGAGACTAAAAAACCCTGACCTAGTGAGATATACATGGAGGAGACTTAATCAAGCTAGTCGTCTTGACTACTTTCTTGTCTCTCTCTTGCATCAAAGGTTAAAAAGGTTTTAATAGGAGACAGAATGCGATCGGATCATCATCTAATTGGCCTTCACATAACTCTTATAGATTTTCCACGTGGACGTGGATATTGGCAATTTAATCACAGTTTACTGGAGGACAACTTATTTTTAACTAAGACAAAATAATTTATAACTGATTTTTTTCTAGTATAATATAGGTTCAGGAAATCCCCTTATTGTTTGGTATACCTTTAAATGTGTCACGATCGTCGTATGAAGCAGACCAAAGCGCAGCGTGGTATGTGTTCATGATGATTTTTTAATTAAAGAAAGCACTGGACACTGAATACAAACTATACAAAACAATAAATGAATAACGACCGTGAAGCTATAATGAGATCTGTGCTGACACAAGCAACTAACATGGACAATCACCCACAACCCACAATGACAAAACAGGCTACCTAAATATGGTTCCCAATCAGAGACAATGACTAACACCTGCCTCTGATTGAGAACCATATCAGGCCAAACACAGAAACAGACAAACTAGACATCCAACATAGAATGCCCACTCAGATCACACCCTGACCAAACAAAGCATAGAAACATACAAAGCAAACTATGGTCAGAGTTTGAAAAAATGTACCTTCAGGGGTCATTCAATTCAATATTCATCAATAATAAAAAAGCAGTTTCTGGCTAAAGAGCCAAGACTAACAAGGGAAATCCATGACCTAATAGTACAGGTAGATGGCAATAAAAATGATACTACAGAGATACAAAATAAGTTGGAGGAAAAACAAAAAGAACTTGAGGAACTTATTCAAGAACAATCTAATGTAATCTATTACAAAAATAAAGCAAACTGGATGGAATATAGAGAAAAATGCACAAAATTTGACCTGTATCTCCAATACAGGAACGCTAACAAAAATTATTTGCAGAAACTCGTTACTGAAGACGGTGTCATCTATGATTCTCTGAATTATATTTTAAAAGAGGAAGCTAATTATTTTAGACAGATGTTCTCTTTTCCATCTCATTCTTTCCCACTGAATGAAGATTATGGAGGAATTATTTTCAAATAACATTAAAAAAATGGAAAATTAACAAATGTACAGAAAGATCATTGTGAAGGCCAAATTACAGAGGAAGAACTTTTTGAGGCTATTAAATACTTTCAGTCTGGAAAAACCCAGGGCTTGATGGCATACCGGTAGAGGTATATCAATTATTTTTTGATATACTAAAAGCTCCATTGTTAGATTGTTTTAACTACTCCTATAGAAATGGTAGTCTGTCATGTACTCAGCAGGAAGGTCTGATTTCTCTATTATTAAAACAAGACCCAGATGGCAAATATAAAGACCCAGTCTATCTAAGGTCCCTTACACTTCGATGCTGTGGCAAAAATACTAGCAAACTGCATAGCACTCAGATTTTAAAGGGTTTTACCAGGTATTGTTCATCCTGATCAGACAGTTTTTTTTACATGGACGATACATTGTAGATAATATACGACAACTACTAGAAATAATAGAACATCATGAAACACATAAGAAGCCAGGAAGGGTATTCATAGCGGATTTTGAAAAGGCATTTGATAAAGTAAGACTGGATTTTATTTTTAAATGTCTCAAATTCAGTAATTCTCTTATAAAATGGGTAAAAATAATGAAGAGCAACACCAGGTGTAAAATAGTAAATAATAGCTACTTCTGAGAGATTTTTGAATTGTCAGGAGGAGTTAATCAAGGGTGTCCGCTGTCACCATATCTATTCGTTATGTCCATCGAAATGCTAGCTATTAAAATCAGATCCAATAACAACATTAGAGAATTAGAAAACCAAGGCTTAAAGGTTTTAAATGTTTTATTTTGTTTATTGTTTTTGCATTGTTGTTTGCTGTTCTTGAGGGTGGGGAATGGAATTAATTGTATTTTTATTTTTTTATTTCTTCCTCGGGGGACTGGGGGAGGGGTCTCGAATGGTTGAGGGACAGCTATTGGGGAACTGTGTATGTGTGGTGGGGGGGCATCAACAACGGCTCAGCTGCGAAGTGGTAGGCCACACAAGCTCACAGAATGGGATTGCCAAGTGCTAAAGCGCGTAGCTTGTAAAAATCGTCTGTCCTCGGTTGCACCACTCGCTACCGAGTTCCAAACTGCCTCTGGAAGCAATGTCACAACTGTTCATCAGGAACTTCATGAAATGAGTTTCCATAGCCAAGCACCCGCACACAAGCTTAAGATCACCATGTGCAATGCCAATTGTCGGCTGGAGGGGTGTAAAGCCCGCCGCCATTGGCGTTCTCTGGAGTGGGCAATCAGGCTTCATCATCTGGCAGTCCGATGGATGAATCTGGGTTTGTCTGATCGTTAACTGTCCGAATGCATAGTGCCAACTGTAAAGTTTGGTGGAGGAGGCATAATGGTCTGGAGCTGTTTTTCATGGTTCGGGCCCCTTAGTTCCAGTGAAGGGAAATCTTATTTCTACAGCATACATTCTAGACGATACCGTGGCAACAGTTTGGGGAAGGCCCTTTCCTGTTTCAGCATGACAATGCCACCGTGCACAAAGCGAGGTCCATACAGAAAAGTTTTGTTGAGATCGGTGTGGAAGAACTTGACTGGCCTGCACAGAGCCCTGACCTCAATCCCATCGAACACCTTTGGGATGAATTGGAATGGCAACTGCGAGTCAGGCCTAATCGCCCAACATCAGTGCCCAACCTCACCAATGCTCTTGTGGCTCTTGTGGAAGGAAGTCCAAATAGCAATGTTCCTACATCTAGTGGAAAGCCTTCCCAGAAGAGTGGAGGCTGTTATGACAGCAATGTTCCTACATCTAGTGGAAAGCCTTCCCAGAAGAGTGGAGGCTGCTATAGACAGCAATGTTCCTACATCTAGTGGAAAGCCTGTTTGACAGCAATGTTCCTACATCTAGTGGAAAGCCTTCCCAGAAGAGTGGAGGCTGTTATAGCAGCAATGTCCCAACATCTAGTGGAAAGCCTTCCCAGAAGAGTGGAGGCTGTTATAGCAGCAATGTCCCAACATCTAGTGGAAAGCCTTCCCAGATGAGTGGAGGCTGTTTTAGCAGCAATGTTCCTACATCTAGTGGAAAGCCTTCCAAGATGAGTGGAGGCTGTTTTAGCAGCAAAGGAAGGACCAACTCCATATTAATGCCCATGATTTTGGAATGAGATGTTCGATGAGCAAGTGTCCACATACTTTAGGTAATGTACTGAATTTTACAACGGAGGCATTACAAGGAATCTTGTCGATGAATGTTCCATTCACACAGTCAGCCTATGTTGGGATGTGATTTGGATTATTACTGAAGGAGGGAGGTAGGGATTTTTGTATTTTTATTTGTTGCATTCCCCCTTTCCCGCAATGGATATTTAGAAAATGGTATTTGTACCCCTTTTTCATGGTATCCAATTAGTAGTTAGTCTTTTCCCATCGCTGCAACTCCTGAAAGGTCGAAGCCTTGCATCCTCCAAAACACAACCCAACCAAGCCGCACTGCTTCTTGATGCAATGGCCGCTTAACCCGGAGTCCAGCCGCACCAATGTGTCAGAAGAAACACAGATGGAACAAGAACATCCCTGCCGGCCAAACCCTCCCTGACCCGGACGACACTGGGCCAATTGTGCGCCGCCCCATGGGTCTCCCGGTCGTGGCCGGCTGTGACAGAGCCTGGACACAAACCAGGATCTCTATTGGCACAGCCTTAGACCACTGCGCCACTCGGGAGGCCTGATATTTACATGTTTTATTCACTACCGGTGAAGTCTGCCATAAAACATTGAAGGAGATATAAGTTATCCTGTACGAGCTTTTGTGCTGAAAACATTACATTATTACAGGTGTCAAGGTTATGGGCATGTGGCAGCAGTATGTAGGAGGGAGGTTCCTGGGTGTGAGAAGTGTGCAGAAGGGCATGAGACAAAGGAATGTGAAAACATTGGGGAAAGTAGTGGAATGTGTTAATTGTAGGGGTTCCCATGGGGCTGGGGATCAGAAATGACCCCTGCGAGAGACGTAGGTTGAGGTTTCCAGGGTTAGTGTAGTGCAGAAGTTGTCATATGCTGAGGCAGTGAAGAAAGTAGAGGAAGATGGTCAAGGGGGAGGGATTATGAGAGGAGTGGTGTCGGTGATATATTTTTCAGTAAGATTGGATTTTTGGCATTTATAGCAATGGTTATCAACTGTACTGAAGGGATGGAATGTAGGTCGCAGAAAACTGAGGTGATGGTGGCAGCTGCAGAGAGGTATTTGTGTGTGTGAGACTTGACATCAAAAGAGTCACAGGGTGTGTGAAGTGGTGGTGTCCCATCCTTTCAGGATGTTGGCCTGAGGGAAGACTAAATAGATTGAAATAGTGGAATAGGGTGGTGTATTTTAATTTATTTAAATTTGTGAGTGTAGATAGAAGCGTATTTTATATTTTTCCAAGCGAAGTATTAATTAACGAGTTGTACTCCAGTCTAGTAGGTGGCGGTAATGCAACATGCATTGGATGCCAACCGCCGTTAAACCTCATAGAAGAAGGAACACTAGAACTGTGCTGTGAAGACGATAGCTTTTGTATCCGTTTCAAATGCATTACTACAGGTATGTAATAGCACGTTTACACTTTATAATATCGAAAGAACATGTCATAACATGTTAGGTAGCAAATCCGTCAATGTATTGTCACGTTTGCTGAAGGTTTTATGACGTTGTTGTTGTGTGAAACCGAGTGAGTGAAGGAAGTGATAAGTCACATCGTTAGAGACTGGGTTTGTCTGAGTGAATGAATATACATTACTTCGTCAAGATACATTCATAAAGAATCCATGTATTTGAGATTTCGGAGTTCGTTTTACATGTTAGTTATTGTTTTGTTGTGTAATGTGTTTCTTACGAGCTGATAAAATGGCGGCGGCAACTCCGTCTGAGTCAATGGAATTCAGTCAGGCAGTGAGGAAGCATCAGAGAGACCAATAATACATCGTTAATAAATATAACAACTGGCAGACTCTACAGTGAAACGCTTCCTTCCAATAATACATAGTTAATAAATATAACAACTGGCAGACTCTACAGTGAAACGCTTCCTTCCAATAATACATCGTTAATAAATATAACAACTGGCAGACTCTACAGTGAAACGCTTCCTTCCAATAATACCTGGTTAATAAATATAACAACTGGCAGACTCTACAGTGAAACGCTTCCTTCCAATAATACCTGGTTAATAAATATAACAACTGGCAGACTCTACAGTGAAACGCTTCCTTCCAATAATACCTGGTTAATAAATATAACAACTGGCAGACTCTACAGTGAAACGCTTCCTTCCAATAATACCTGGTTAATAAATAAAGGGAAATATTTTCTAAATAAAGAAAGTAATAGTAGCACAAGGAGTACCAGTACAGAGTCAATGTGCAGGGTGGTAATACAGGATCAATATACAGGGTGGTAATACAGGATCAATGTGCAGGGTGGTAATACAGGATCAATGTGCAGGGTGGTAATACAGGATCAATGTACAGGGTGGGGTGGATCAATGTACAGGGTGGTAATACAGGATCAATATACAGGGTGGTAATACAGGATCAATGTACAGGGTGGTAATACAGGATCAATGTGCAGGGTGGTAATACAGGATCAATGTACAGGGTGGTAATACAGGATCAATGTACAGGGTGGTAATACAGGATCAATGTACAGGGTGGTAATACAGGATCAATATACAGGGTGGTAATACAGGATCAATGTACAGGGTGGTAATACAGGATCAATATACAGGGTGGTAATACAGGATCAATATACAGGGTGGTAATACAGGATCAATGTACAGGGTGGTAATACAGGATCAATATACAGGGTGGTAATACAGGATCAATGTACAGGGTGGTAATACAGGATCAATGTACAGGGTGGTAATACAGGATCAATATACAGGGTGGTAATACAGGATCAATATACAGGGTGGTAATACAGGATCAATGTGCAGGGTGGTAATACAGGATCAATGTACAGGGTGGTAATACAGGATCAATATACAGGGTGGTAATACAGGATCTATGTACAGGGTGGTAATACAGGATCAATGTACAGGGTGGTAATACAGGATCAATATACAGGGTGGTAATACAGGATCTATGTACAGGGTGGTAATACAGGATCAATATACAGGGTGGTAATACAGGATCAATGTACAGGGTGGTAATACAGGGTGGTAATACAGGATCAATGTACAGGGTGGTAATACAGGATCAATATACAGGGTGGTAATACAGGATCAATATACAGGGTGGTAATACAGGATCAATATACAGGGTGGTAATACAGGATCAATGTGCAGGGTGGTAATACAGGATCAATGTACAGGGTGGTAATACAGGATCAATGTGCAGGGTGGTAATACAGGATCAATAAGCAGGGTGGTAATACAGGATCAATGTACAGGGTGGTAATACAGGATCAATATACAGGTTGGTAATACAGGATCAATGTGCAGGGTGGTAATACAGGATCAATGTACAGGGTGGTAATACAGGATCAATGTGCAGGGTGGTAATACAGGATCAATGTACAGACAGAGATCTCTGTCCTCCATCCCTATCTCTGTCTTCTCTCCCTATTGTCGTGGTAATTTCCTTTATTACTAAACATTGAGAGAGCAAACCACACACAAGTCAGAGTTATATTATAAAGTCCATCTTTAATTATATGAGCTTCACCATGGCCCTATGACTCTCAGATCAATTCAGTGTCTATAAATGAACTCTCTGAGAGTGCTTACAAAACAATTCTTAGTATCATTTATAGCCAAGACACACCCCTCTCAACTCACATGACGAATAACAGATATTAGGAACATTACAAAGGAAGACTTTTACTGGAGAGAGTAAATAGCCAGAAGGCATTAGCTATAACTTATTGTTCAGTTTGCTCTCTTAGACGAGGTTCTACTTCTCATTCTTGGTACTTCATATTACCAAACCATTACCATCTTCCAATGGCATATATCAGTTGTCAATTCTAGATACTCCCATCTGAAATACAACCTCTTCTGGACAAGCTCACAGAGAGTAGTGAGCCTCTGGGTCATATACAAGGTCAAGATAAGTTTCGACACAAGAGGGGACATACAATGGTTCCAGACACTGCCATACTCCTCCTCCCAATATGGGAAAAGTAGGGAGTGACTGGTGTACAGATATTGTGGAGCCCTTCACATGGTTTAACAGATACCCTCACATATGAAGACAAGCCTGACCTCTCCCCTCTCTGGGCCCCAAGTGACTTTCCCCTGGAGAAGAGAGAGGAAAATGCAACTGCCAACAGTATTATCCAAAAGAAGACATTCTAATGACAAATATCTCACATAAGCATTGTTATGTAAATAAAACATCTTATTTATCAATGTTACCTAACTAATTGTGATTCTGCACTTATGTTGTGCAATTTTAAAGTGTGCACTTTGTCTAGTGTGAATTAATGTTTTGTTGTCAGTGATTAGTTACCTGATAAATGGAAATGAGAGAAATTAACAAGAAAACATAATATATTTTGTTATAATAAAGAAGTTATAATAACTTTTTGTGTCTGTTTCTCATTATATCTACAGGATGACTTGAATTAAGTCTGAAGTCGGTAACATCAACAGTGAGGACAAACCCAACCTGCCTCTCTCCTTCCACACTGAATCCAAACCTACAGTCACTGGGTCCTGATTGTGACAGTGGAGCCCAGTTTGCACTGCAGGATCCAGAGATGGCATCAGTGAAGCTGGAAGACTGCAGTCAAACACTGGAGCTGAATGTCAACATTAAAGATGAAGAAGAAGAGGAGAAGATTGGAACATCTGTTTCTCATGGTAAGAGCAGGTTCTATCTAACTAAGTTTGTTGTTCATTCCAACTTCCCACTGTGTATGAAAAGTTGCAGTAGAACTGTTTCAATGAGAAGGTAGGTGTTATTTCATGCTACTAGGATGTTATTTCATGTGTTTTATTCACTGGGCTGTCTGGAGTGTTCAGAGACTAAAGAAGTGAAGTAGTAAAGTTCTATGATATGGCTGTGTAGTTACTAATTCTTGTGATAGTGAGTGGAGGATGATATGGCTGTGTAGTTACTAACTCTTGTGATAGTGAGTGGAGGATGATATGGCTGTGTAGTTACTAACTCTTGTGATAGTGAGTGGAGGATGATATGGCTGTGTAGTTACTAACTCTTGTGATAGTGAGTGGAGGATGATATGGCTCATAGTTTTTGACTTTCGCCCCTTTTTAGTTTTTGACTCTTAACCAGTTTTAGAATAGTTTTATTCCCGTTCTGTAATTGTACAGCCGACTTACATGAATTCATATGTCACCCGGTACAGCCAGGAGAGGACTGGCCACCCCTCAGAGCCTGGTTCCTCTTTAGGTTTGTTCCGAGGTTCCTACCATTCTAGCAAGTTTTTCGTGGCCACTGTGCTTCTCGATCTGCATAGGTTGCTCTTTGGTGTTTTTGGCTGGGTTTCTGTAGAACACTTGGACAAACTGCTGATGTAAGAAGGGCTTCCTAATATACATTTGATTGACATGTATATCACACCAACTGACTGGTTCTTCTGATGTTGTTCACACAGGAGACCACGTTGAGACATTCCCTGCATCCAGACAACAACAGCAGGAAGATCACAGAGCTAAGAGGTCTCACCACTGCCCACATTGTGTGGAGATTTTCCCATTTCTATCAAAGCTAAAAGCACACCTAAAAATACACACAGGAGAGAAGCCTTACTCCTGCTCTGACTGTGGGGTGAGTTTCTCTCGACTGGATACCTTAAAAACACACCAACGTATACATACAGGAGAGAAGCCTTACTACTGCTCTGACTGTGGGGAGAGATTCTCTCAAATGAGCAGCTTAAAAGCACACAAACAAGTACATACTGGAGAGAAGCCTTACTCCTGCTCTGATTGTGGGAAGTGTTTCTCCCGATTGGATACCTTGAAATCACATGAACGTATACATACAGGAGAGAAGCCTTACTCCTGCTCTGACTGTGGAAAAAGTTTCTCCCGATTGGATAACTTAAAATCACATGAACGTGTACATACAGGAGAGAAGCCATATTCCTGCTCTGACTGTGTAAAATGCTTTAAAACATCAACTGAGCTAAAAGTACATCAGAGAACACACACAGGAGAGAGGCGTTACTACTGCTCTGACTGTGCAAAATGTTTTAAAACATCAACTGAGCTAAAACTTCATCAGAGAACACATACAGGAGAGAAGCCTTACTTCTGCTCTGACTGTGGAAAGAGTTTCTCCCGATTGGATACCTTAAAAACACATGAACGTATACATACAGGAGAAAACCCTTACTCCTGCTCTGACTGTGTAAAATGCTTCAAAACATCAACTGAGCTCAAAGTTCATCAGAAAACACACACAGGAGAGAAGCCTTATTACTGCTCAGTCTGTGGAAAATGTTTTAAAACATCAAATGAGCTAAAAGTTCACCAGAGAACACACACTGGAGAGAAGCCTTACGTCTGCTCTGGCTGTGGCAAAAGTTTCTCTCACCAGAGCAACTTAAAAACACACCAATGTATACATTAAGGAGAAAAGCATTAACATTAAAACCAGTTAAAGCGAGGCGTCCCTCTCAGAGTCCGCCCCCCCCCCTTGTTCAGCTGAAACCGTGGCGCAGGCAATGCAAAAATATTCTTAGAAATATAATATCCTCCACACATTAACAAGTCCAATACCTCAAATGAAAGATAAACACCTTGTTCATCTACCCAGCATGTCAGTTTTTTTAAATGTTCTACGGCGAAAACACAGCACATATTTATATTAGACCGAACAAAGACAAGAGGCACCGAAACAAAGACAAGAGGCAGCCATTTTGTCCCAGAAAATATAAAATTATAAAAGCAGGATTAAAAAATAAATCATTAACTAACCTTTTGAAAATCTAATAATATAGTAGGACATGTTACACAGTACATTTATGTTTTTTTCAATAATATGCCATTTATATCCATAAATCTCCGTTTACATTGACGCCATGTTCAGAAAATTCTCAAAAATGTCCGGAGAAATTATAGAGAGCTCCGCCAGATAACAGAAATAAACATCATAAACTTTGACTAAATATACATGTTCTACATATAGTTAGAAAGATACACTGCTTCTTAATGCAACCGCTGTGCCACATTTATTTTTAACGTTACAGAATTAGTTCACTATGTAATAATCTGAGACGACGCTCAGACGTAAGCAATATTTCTCCGCTATGTTGGAGTCAACAGAAATACAAAATTACAACATAAATATTCCCTTACCTTTGATGGTCTTCGATCAGAATGTAGTGGAAGGAGTCATACTTACCTAATATAACGTTTGGTTTCAGTTCGTGTGCCTTTATAGTAGCATATGCTACGAGTTCCAGCTGAAATGCATCCAAAATTACTTCTGGTCCCGAACAGTTGCGCATCAAAACTTCAAAATGACATAATACGTCGACTAAACTGGTCAAACTAAGTGCAGAATCAAGCTTTAGGATGTTTTAAACGTACAAAACAATTCTCAAATCTATCGGACAATCATGCTTCTTCTCAGGCATTCTGGAACAAAGGAAGGTCTGTTCCAAAAAGCGCGCTCTAGCCCCCATGTATTTTCTCGCGACACCCACTCTTTCGCCTCCCAAAGGGTCAAAGCTCGCGGGATTTGCACAATTAAACGCTCTACTGAATGAGGACATCTAGTGGAAGACATAGAAAGTGTCTCCAGATCCATAGCTGGTTGGGAAGGGTGGGGGCGATGACGTCAAAGTTGCCCCAAGTTTCAGGCTCCCAAAAATAGTTTGGGAGATTGCCTGCCCTGTGAGTTCTGCTATACTTACAGACATAATTCAAACGGGTTTAGAAGCTTTAGAGTGTTTTCTATCCAATAATAATTATTATATGCATATATTAGCAATTTTGGACAGATTTTTTTTCAGTTCATCCAAAGGGGGCAGTATTCTGCCTAGCCCTAACAGGTTTTAAGGAGAAAAGCCTCATCAGTTCTCTGACCAGCTAAGAATAAAGTCACTCCATCACTTAATTCTCATCTCATAAAAGAAGTTGTAACGTTGAATTGGATCAAATGAAGAAAGCAGAGAACACTGTAATCCTATTGGTTCTCACTGTGAGAGAACTGTACAGAGGAAAGGGAGTGTTATATAATGTTAGCCTCTCTTTACATTACCAATCAGTGTGCACCTTGTCAGTTTTAGTGTGTTTTGTTTTGTTAGCTTCTACTGTAAAGATTTGCACTTGGTGTTGAATACCCTGTTATTCTTCTCATTTTGAAATAAAACAGTCTGCCAATTGACTGGGTGGTACTGCTTCCCTCTCAGCCTGGTCTGACTCTGTCTGTAGGGAGAGTTTCAACTGGGCAGCTTAAAAACACACCAACGTTTACACGTAGGAGAGAAGCTTTACTCCTGCTCTGTGGAAGGGTGGGCGTGTAAACTCAAACGTCATGCCAAAGGTTGCGTTTTTGAATCTCATCACGGAGAATTTTAGCTAATTAGCAACTTTGCAAGTACTTACTAATTTTTAGCTATGTCAGCATGTTAGCTAACCTTTCCCCTAAAACCATTTAACCCCTCACCCCTAACCTAGCTAACGTTAGCAACAACAAATTGGAATTCGTAACATATCTTACATATTACAAGTTCGTAACATATTGTATGAATAACAATGCGTATAATAACATATGAATTGTAATTCTTAACATACGATACGTCCTTCAAGTCGTATTATACTGAACAACAATCTAAACACAACCATTTCAAAGATTTACAGTTTGTATAAGGAAATCAGTCAATTCAAATAAACGAGGCCCTAATCTATGGATATTATATGACTGGGCAGAGGCTCAGCCATGGGTGGGACTTGGGAGGGCATAGCCCCACTTGGGAGCAGAATGAGTTTTTCCCCACAAAAGGTCTTTATTACAGACAGAAATACTACTCAGCCCCCTCAGACAATCCTGCAGGTGAAGAGGTCCTGGGCTGCCGTGGTTACATGTGATCTGCAGTTGTGAGGCTGGTTGGATGTACTGCCAAATTCTCTAAAAGGACATTAGAGGTGTCTTATGGTAGAGAGATAAATATTGAGTTCTCTGGCAACAGCTCTGGTGGACATTCCTGCAGTCATCATGAGAAATGCACATTCCCTGAACTTGAGACATCTGTGACATTGTGTTGTGTGGCATTTTATTGTCCCCAACACAAGGTACACCTGTGTAATGATCATGCTGTTTTATCAGCTTCTTGATAATCTATACCTGACAGGTGTGGCATATCTTGACAAAGGCTAAAATGCTCACTAACAGGGACATAAACAATTTTGTGGAACGTAACATACTAAATGGAGTGGCACGGATGTTTTTGTAACATAAAATACATTTTGCTCTGAGACCAGGTTGTCCCTCGGAAGGAGTTAGTAGACGCTTAAAAAAAATGTTTTAACCTTTATTGAACTAGGCAAGTCGGTTAAGAACAAATTCTTATGTTCAATTATGGCCTAGGAACAGTGGATTAACTGCCTTGTTCAGAGGCAGAACAACAGATTTTTACCTTGTCAGCTCAGGGCTTCAATCAAGCAACCTTTTGATTACTGGCCCAACGCTCTAACCACTAGGCTACCTTCCGCCCCTAACATGTATCAGATAGAGATGGTGTGATGATCACTTTTCACCACTAGTTTGGGGGGGATTAGTTTACAACTTTATTTAATGATACAGTTTACATAGTTTATGAAATGAATCCATGTGTTTATTAATTGTCTTTAAAACTAGATGAGTTATTTTAGTTACTGATCATGAATGTGTTTGGATAACTGCATTGAAGCAAACTTTATTGATCTGCCAATGAAAAATAAAGTTACATGAATATGTACTGGTCAACCTCTTCTTCTCTTTAGTATTCAGTTCTTCATATTAGATCTGACAGTATGAATGGTTCTTATGGTTGTATTCAGCTCTTCATATTAGATCTGACAGTATGAATGGTTCTTATGGGCTGAGTGCCTGGAGTGTTTTATTATGACTACAGTTAGGAGTTCTCTCTGACCCTGTGATGTCACCAGCACATTAAGTACATTCATCTTAAGATAGCCATGTGAGACAACCACATATCACAGTAAATACATTTCTCCTCAATTAGTCAGTGTAAGTAGGACAAGTGTCACATCATTAATATTACTTGTATTTTTTTTTGGGGGGTACTCTTTGAAGAAGTAGGATTTCAGACCTTTTCGGGCAGATGGGCAGGGACTCTGCTGTTGTTATTAAAGCCGCATACAGACATGGTCTCTCTTTTTGTTTTCTTGAGTAAGGCAGCTCCAAAATGCAGGTGTTTCAGCCAGCTCGGTGCTTTCTGTGGAGGTGGGGCAAGCCCGCAGAAAACACGGACATTTGCGCCGTGATTGGCTCAGTGTCCTGTCATTCACAAGACGTCACTGCCAAGTCTAAGGGTAGAACTTGAAAATTCAAGCCCCTTGGGTGCTGCCATAGAGTTACATTAGAAGTGCCCATCCAAGAAAGCTCAAGGTCATTGTCCACAGATAAAATAATGTAAAATCATGTGATATCTACAGTTGCTTTGATTGGAAATTATAGATAAAATGTATCAGTGCTCATCGGCCTTTGGACATAAACATTACACAACAAGTTGGAAATTTCAAATTCAACAATGAGTGGTTTGTCAAGGAATCAGTGGCTAACTGCAAGCATTGCAAAGCAATCATTAGCCTGATATTCAGTGGAGTGGCTGTGGTCCCAAGTCTAAGATTAAGGGGCTCTTTTCCTAGTTTAAAATTGTAAACATTCACCATTGGCCGTGCTGTCAATAAAGCTTGATTTGTGCCGCGCTCAAATCAACTTAACTCGGTACTGCAAAATCTGACTTTGAGTGAGTTCAAAACAACTGGGAACTTGGGGAAAAACAAGCAACGACTGAGAAAATACGTTTTGAACTTTCATCCAACTCTGAATTGTAAATTGGGAACTCGGGCCTCTTTCTACAGCTTCGACCTGAAGATCACTGACGTCATCATGATTCCATGTTTTCCCCTTCGAGTTCCCAGTTGTCTCTAAAGCACCATAAATCCAGAGAATGACAGACTTTGATGAAGTTTGATGACAAAATATTCCCACGAAGGACTGCCGCGCCACCTTCCTGTTCAAGTGAGCACAGCACAACAAGGTGAGTCCAAAAATGTCTTGTATGCTGCTGCATAAATTATGTAATATACCAGGGAGATGTGTATACTGTAGCTAAGAAAGTAATACCAAGTGTATGTTGTGTAGTAAGATGTCAGTAGCCCATGTGCCTCACCCTAATAATTTGGTCTTGTCTTAATCAAAATTACAGATGCCCTCTTCTCCGCTTGTCGTCCCCTTATGCCATAGTTTGTATATATCAATTGTCAGTAGAAACCACATTTGTTTAAGTAAGTCAGCCATGTTATTTTAAAAGGCAGTAAATGAGGCCTAATGAACTGTTTTGATGACAGACAAGGCTCCGCTGATAGCCAGGTGTAGCAGTGATGGTTAGTTGCTGGGACTATGCTGTTGGGTCTAACGATTTGTATGACTGCCCGTTATTTGGCAATTAATGTATTGTTTAGTGGCTTTGCTGGC
>NW_027037242.1:0-18308 GCF_034236695.1 Oncorhynchus nerka
ACACTACACACACTCTACACTACACCCCTACACTACACCACTACACCACTACATTACACCACTACTACACTACACCACTACACTACACCACTACTACATTACACCACTACACTACACCACTACACTACACCACTACACCACTACACTACACTACACCACTACACTACACCACTACACTACACTACACCACTACACCACACCACTACACTACACCACTACACTACACTACACCACTACACTACTACATTACACCACTACACTACACCACTACACCACTACACTACTACATTACACCACTACACTACACTACACCACTACACCACACCACTACACTACACCACTACTACACTACACCCCTACACTACACCACTACACTACTACATTACACCACTACACTACACCACCACACCACTACACTACACCACTACTACACTACACCCCTACACTACACCACTACACTACATTACACCACTACACTACACCACTACACCACTACACTACACCACTACTACACTACACCCCTACACTACACCACTACACTACTACATTACACCACTACACTACACCACCACACCACTACACTACACCACTACTACACTACACCACTACACTACACCACTACACCACTACATTACACCACTACACCACTACACTACACCCCTACACTACACCACTACATTACACCACTACACCACTACACTACACCACTACACCACTACACTACACTACTACACTACACCACTACACTACACCACTACCTTACAGCACTACACTACACCACTACACTACATCACTAGACTACACCACTACACTACACCACTACATTACACTACTACACTACACCACTACATTACACCACTACACTACACCACTACTACACTACACCACTACCTTACACCACGACACTACACCACTACACTACACCACTACACTACACTACTACACTACACCACTACACTACACTACTACACTACACCACTAGACTACACCCCTACACTACACCCCTACACTACACCACTACACTACACTACTACACTACACCACTAGACTACACCCCTACACTACACCACTACACTACACCACTACACTACACTACTACACTACACCACCACACTACACCACTACACTACTACACTACACCACTAGACTACACCCCTACACTACACCCTTACACCACTACACTACACTACTACACTACACCACTACACTACACTACACCACTACTACACTACACCCCTACACTACACCACTACACTACACTACTACATTACACCACTACACTACACCACTACTACACTACACCACTACACTACACCACTACACTACACCACTACACTACACCACTACACCACTACTACACTACACCACTACCTTACACCACCACACTACACCACTACACTACACTACACCACTACACCACACCACTACACTACACCACTACTACACTACACCCCTACACTACACCACTACACCACTACATTACACCACTACTACACTACACCACTACACTACACCACTACTACATTACACCACTACACTACACCACTACACTACACCACTACACCACTACACTACACTACACCACTACACTACACCACTACACCACTACACCACACCACTACACTACACCACTACTACACTACACCACTACACTACTACATTACACCACTACACTACACCACTACACCACTACACTACTACATTACACCACTACACTACACTACACCACTACACCACACCACTACACTACACCACTACTACACTACACCCCTACACTACACCACTACACTACTACATTACACCACTACACTACACCACCACACCACTACACTACACCACTACTACACTACACCCCTACACTACACCACTACACTACATTACACCACTACACTACACCACTACACCACTACACTACACCACTACTACACTACACCACTACACTACACCACTACACTACACTACTACATTACACCACTACACTACACCACCACACCACTACACTACACCACTACTACACTACACCACTACACTACACCACTACACCACTACATTACACCACTACTACACTACACCACTACACTACACCACTACTACATTACACCACTACACTACACCACTACACTACACCACTACACCACTACACTACACTACACCACTACACTACACCACTACACTACACTACACCACTACACCACACCACTACACTACACCACTACTACACTACACCACTACACTACTACATTACACCACTACACTACACCACTACACCACTACACTACTACATTACACCACTACACTACACTACACCACTACACCACACCACTACACTACACCACTACTACACTACACCCCTACACTACACCACTACACTACTACATTACACCACTACACTACACCACCACACCACTACACTACACCACTACTACACTACACCCCTACACTACACCACTACACTACATTACACCACTACACTACACCACTACACCACTACACTACACCACTACTACACTACACCCCTACACTACACCACTACACTACTACATTACACCACTACACTACACCACCACACCACTACACTACACCACTACTACACTACACCACTACACTACACCACTACACCACTACATTACACCACTACACCACTACACTACACCCCTACACTACACCACTACATTACACCACTACACCACTACACTACACCACTACACCACTACACTACACTACTACACTACACCACTACACTACACCACTACCTTACAGCACTACACCACTACACTACATCACTAGACTACACCACTACACTACACCACTACATTACACTACTACACTACACCACTACATTACACCACTACACTACACCACTACTACACTACACCACTACCTTACACCACGACACTACACCACTACACTACACCACTACACTACACTACTACACTACACCACTACACTACTACACTACACCACTAGACTACACCCCTACACTACACCCCTACACTACACCACTACACTACACTACTACACTACACCACTAGACTACACCCCTACACTACACCACTACACTACACCACTACACTACACTACACCACCACACTACACCACTACACTACTACACTACACCACTAGACTACACCCCTACACTACACCCTTACACCACTACACTACACTACTACACTACACCACTACACTACACTACACCACTACTACACTACACCCCTACACTACACCACTACACTACACTACTACATTACACCACTACACTACACCACTACTACACTACACCACTACACTACACCACTACACTACACCACTACACCACTACTACACTACACCACTACCTTACACCACCACACTACACCACTACACTACACTACTACACTACACCACTAGACTACACCCCTACACTACACCCTTACACTACACCCCTACACCACTACACTACACTACTACACTACACCACTACACTACACTACACCACTACTACACTACACCCCTACACTACACCACTACACTACACCACTAGACTACACCACTACACTACACCACTACATTACACCACTACACTACACCACTACATTACACCACTACACTACACCCCTACACCACTACACTACACTACACTACACACTACACCACTACACTACACCACTACTACACTACACCCCTACACTACACCACTACACTACACCACTACACTACACCACTACACACTACACCACTACTACACTACACCCCTACACTACACCACTACACTACACTACACCACTACACTACACCACTACACCACTACACTACACCACTACTACACTACACCACTACACTACACCACTACACCACTACACTACACCACTACACCACTACACTACACCACTACACTACACCACTACATTACACCACTACACACTACACTACACCACTACACCACTACACTACACTACTACACTACACCACTACACTACACCACTACCTTACACCACTACACTACACACTACACACTACACTACACCACTACACTACACCACTACATTACACTACTACACTACACCACTACACTACACCACTACACTACACCATACTACACTACACCACTACCTTACACCACTACACTACACCACTACACTACACCACTACACTACACTACACCACTACACTACACTACTACACTACACCACTAGACTACACCCCTACACTACACCCCTACACTACACCACTACACTACTACACTACACCACTAGACTACACCCTACACTACACCACTACACTACACCACTACACTACACTACTACACTACACCACCACACTACACCACTACACTACTACACTACACCACTAGACTACACCCCTACACTACACCCTTACACCACTACACTACACTACTACACTACACCACTACACTACACTACACCACTACTACACTACACCCCTACACTACACCACTACACTACACTACTACATTACACCACTACACTACACCACTACTACACTACACCACTACACTACACCACTACACTACACCACTACACTACACCACTACACCACTACTACACTACACCACTACCTACACCACTACACTACACCACTACACTACACTACACCACTACACTACACCACTACACTACACCACTACTACACTACACCACTACACTACACCACTACACCACTACACTACACCACTACTACACTACACCACTACACTACACCACTACATTACACCACTACACTACACCACTACACTACACCACTACACTACACTACACCACTACACTACACCACTACTACACTACACCACTACACTACACCACTACACTACACACTACTACACTACACACTACACTACTACATTACACCACTACACTACACCACTACACCACTACACTACACTACTACACTACACCACTACTACACTACACCACTACACTACACCACTACACTACACCACTACTACACTACACCACTACACTACACCACTACACTACACACTACACCACTACACTACACCACTACACCACTACACTACACCACTACACTACACCACTACACTACACCACTACACTACACTACACCACCACTACACTACACCACTACACTACACCACTACACTACACCACTACACTACACCACTACACTACACTACTACACTACACCACTACACTACACCACTACACCACTACACTACACCACTACTACACTACACCACTACACTACACCACTACACCACTACACTACACCACTACTACACTACACCACTACACTACACCACTACTACATTACACCACTACACTACACCACTACACCACTACACTACACTACACCACTACACTACACCACTACACACTACACCACTACACTACACCACTACACTACACCACTACTACACTACACCACTACACTACTACATTACACCACTACACTACACCACTACACCACTACACTACTACATTACACCACTACACTACACTACACCACTACACCACACCACTACACTACACCACTACTACACTACACCCTACACTACACCACTACACTACTACATTACACCACTACACTACACCACTACACCACTACACTACACCACTACTACACTACACCCCTACACTACACCACTACACTACATTACACCACTACACTACACCACTACACCACTACACTACACCACTACTACACTACACCCCTACACTACACCACTACACTACTACATTACACCACTACACTACACCACCACACCACTACACTACACCACTACTACACTACACCACTACACTACACCACTACACCACTACATTACACCACTACACCACTACACTACACCCCTACACTACACCACTACATTACACCACTACACCACTACACTACACCACTACACCACTACACTACACTACTACACTACACCACTACACTACACCACTACCTTACAGCACTACACCACTACACTACATCACTAGACTACACCACTACACTACACCACTACATTACACTACTACACTACACCACTACATTACACCACTACACTACACCACTACTACACTACACCACTACCTTACACCACGACACTACACCACTACACTACACCACTACACTACACTACACCACTACACTACACTACTACACTACACCACTAGACTACACCCCTACACTACACCCCTACACTACACCACTACACTACACTACTACACTACACCACTAGACTACACCCCTACACTACACCCCTACACTACACCACTACACCACTACACTACACTACAACACTACAACACTACACTACACCACTACACTACTACACTACACTACACCACTACACCACTACACTACACTACTACACTACACCACTACACTACACTACACCACTACACCACACCACTACACTACACCACTACTACACTACACCCCTACACTACACCACTACACCACTACATTACACCACTACTACACTACACCACTACACTACACCACTACTACATTACACCACTACACTACACCACTACACTACACCACTACACCACTACACTACACTACACCACTACACTACACCACTACACTACACTACACCACTACACTACACCACTACACTACACCACTACACTACACCACTACACTACACTACACCACTACACTACACCACTACACCACTACACTACTACATTACACCACTACACTACACTACACCACTACACCACACCACTACACTACACCACTACTACACTACACCACTACACTACACCACTACACTACTACATTACACCACTACACTACACCACTACACCACTACACTACACCTACTACACTACACCCCTACACTACACCACTACACTACATTACACCACTACACTACACCACTACACCACTACACTACACCACTACTACACTACACCCCTACACTACACCACTACACTACTACATTACACCACTACACTACACCACCACACCACTACACTACACCACTACTACACTACACCACTACACTACACCACTACACCACTACATTACACCACTACACCACTACACTACACCCTACACTACACCACTACATTACACCACTACACCACTACACTACACCACTACCACTACACCACTACACTACACCACTACACTACACCACTACCTTACACCACTACACCACTACACTACATCACTACACTACACCACTACACTACACCACTACATTACACTACTACACTACACCACTACATTACACCACTACACTACACCACTACACTACACTACACCACTACCTTACACCACTACACTACACCACTACACTACACCACTACACTACACTACACCACTACACTACACTACTACACTACACCACTACACTACACCACTACACTACACCACTACACTACACCACTACACTACTACACTACACCACTAGACTACACCACTACACTACACCACTACACTACACCACTACACTACACTACTACACTACACCACTACACTACACCACTACACTACTACACTACACCACTACACTACACCACTACACTACACCTACTACACTACACTACTACACTACACCACTACACTACACTACACCACTACTACACTACACCACTACACTACACCACTACACTACACTACTACATTACACCACTACACTACACCACTACTACACTACACCACTACACTACACCACTACACTACACCACTACACTACACCACTACACCACTACTACACTACACTACTACCTACACCACTACACTACACCACTACACTACACTACACACTACACTACACCACTACACTACACCACTACTACACTACACCCCTACACTACACCACACTACACCACTACATTACACCACTACTCACTACACCACTACACTACACCACTACTACACTACACCACTACACTACACCACTACACTACACCACTACACCACTACACTACACTACACCACTACACTACACCACTACACCACTACACCACACCACTACACTACACCACTACTACACTACACCACTACACTACTACATTACACCACTACACTACACCACTACACCACTACACCACTACACTACTACACTACACCACTACACTACACTACACCACTACACTACACCACTACACTACACACTACACTACACCCCTACACTACACCACTACACCACTACACCACTACACTACACCACTACACCACTACACTACACCACTACTACACTACACCACCTACACTACACCACTACACTACATTACACCACTACACTACACCACTACACCACTACACTACACCACTACTACACTACACCCCTACACTACACCACTACACTACTACATTACACCACTACACTACACCACCACACCACTACACTACACCACTACTACACTACACCACTACACTACACCACTACACCACTACATTACACCACTACTACACTACACCACTACACTACACCACTACTACATTACACCACTACACTACACCACTACACTACACCACTACACCACTACACTACACTACACCACTACACTACACCACTACACTACACTACACCACTACACCACACCACTACACTACACCACACTACACTACACCACTACACTACTACATTACACCACACACTACACCACTACACCACACACACTACATTACACCACTACCACACCACACCACCACCACACCACCACACTACACCACTTACACCACTACACCACCAGACACACACCACTACACTACACCCCTTACACCACTACACTACACCACCACACCACCACTACACCACACCACCACACCACACTACACCACTTCACAATTACTACACTACACATAGCTCCTACACTACACCACCAGACTACACCACTACACACTACACCACTACATTACACCACTACACTACAATTGCCACTACACATTACACCACCACCACTACACACTACACCACTACTACATTCACACCACTACACTACACCACTACACCACTACATCTACACCACTACACCACACCAGGTGTCTCCGGACAGGTGGTGATTACACCACTACATGGCACCACAACACTACACCACAGACTACACTACACACTACACTACACCACTACACTACACTCACACCACTACTACACTACACCACTACACCACACCACCACACTACACCACTACACTACACCACTACACTACACCACACTTACACCACTACACTACTTACACCACTACACGACACCACCACCACCATTACACCACTACACTACACCACTAGCACTACACCCTCACTACACCACCACTACTACACTACACCACTACCTTACACCACGACACACTACACTACACCACTACACTACACCACTACACACTACACTACACTACACTACCACCAATACACTACACTACACACTACACCACTAGACTACACCCACACACTACACCCCTACACCACTACACTACTACCACTACACTACATTTACATTACACTACACCACTAGACTACACCCCTACACTACACCACTACACTACACCACTACACTACACTACTACACTACACCACCAGACACTACACCACTACACTACACTACACCACTACACTACACCACTAGACTACACCCACTACACTACACCCCTTACCACCACTACACCACTACACTACACACACCACTACACTACACTACACGACACACCACTACACCACTACACCCTACCACACTACACCACTACACTACACTACTACATTACACCACTACACTACACCACTACTACACTACACACTACATTACACCACTACACTACACCACTACACCACTACTACACTACTACACTACACCACTACTACACTATCACCACCACTACCTACACCACCACACTCACACCACTACACTACACTACTACACTACACCACTAGACACACACCACTACACTACACACACTACTTACACCACTACACACTACACCACTACACACTACACTACATCACTAGACTACACCACTACACTACACACTACACACTACTACACTACACCACTACATTACACCACTACACTACACCACACTACACTACACCACTACTACCCACACTACACCACTACACTACACCACTACACTACACTACACCACCACACTACACTACACCACACCACTAGACTACATTACACCTACACCTACACCACACCACTACACTACACCACTACACTACACTACACCACACACTACACCACTACACCACACCACTACACCACCACACTACACCACCACTACTACACTACACCACTACACTACACCACTACACCACTACACTACACACCACTACACCACACATTACACTACACCACACTACACTACACCACTACACAACACCACTACACTACACCACATTACACCACTACATTACACCACTACTACACCACACCACCACACACACCACTACACTACACCACCACTACAAATTCACTACACACACTACACTACACCACCACTACACCACCACACTACACCACTACATTACACCATACACCACACCACTACACACACCATTACACTACACCACTACACTACACCACCATTACACCACACACTACACCACTACACTACACCACTACACATTACACCACTACACTACACCACTACACTACACCACACACACACCACTACACCACTACACTACACTACTACACTACACCACTACTACACTACACCACACTACACTACACCACTACACTACACATTACACCACTACACTACACCCCACTACACCACACACCCACATTACACCACTACACTACACTACACCACTACACCACACCACTACACTACACCACACTACATTACACCCACTACACTACACTACTACATTACACCACTACACTACACCACCAGCACCACTACACCACACTACTACACTACACCACTACACCACTACACCACTACACCACTACACCACTACACACTACACTACACCACTACTACATACACCACTACACTACACCACTACTACACTACACCACTAGACTACACCACCACACCACACCACTACACCCACTACACCACTACACTACACTACACCACTACACCACATTACACCACACTACACTACTACACTACACACCTACATTACACCACTACACTACACACCACTACACACTACACCACTACACTACACTACACCACTACACTACACCACTACATTACACCACTACACCACACCACTACACTACACCCCACACCACTACACACTACTACACTACACCACTACACTACACCACTACACTACACTACACTACACCACTACACCACTACACACTACACCACCACTACACTACACCACTACTACACTACACCACACTACACCACTACATTACACCACTACACTACACCACTACACTACACCACTACACTACACTACACTACACCACTACACTATCATTACACCACTACACTAATTCACTACACCACTACACTACACCACTACATTACACCACCACCACACTACACCACCACTACACTACACCACTACACCACTACACTACATTACACCACACCACTACACTACACACCACCACTACTACACTACTACACCACACCACTACATTACTACACTACACCACTACACTACACCACTACACACTACACCACTACTACACTACACCACTACACTACACCACTACACCACCACTACACTACTACTACACTACACCACTACACTACACCACTACATTACACCACTACACTACACCACTACATTACACCACTACACTACACCACTATACACTACACCACTACATTACACCACATCACACCCACTACTACACCTACTACACTACACACCACACTACACCACTACACTACACCACTACACCACTAGACTACACCACTACACTACACCACTAGACTACACCACCACTACACTACACTACACCACTACACTACACTACACCACTACACTACACCACTACACACACTACTACACTACACCACCACACTACACCACTACACACTACACTACACCACACTACACCACTACATTACACCACTACACTACACCACTACACTACACCACTTACACTACACCACTACACTACACCCACACCACTACACTACACTACACATTACACCACACTACACCACCACTACACTACACCACTACACTACACCACTACACTACACCACTACACTACACCACTACACCACTACTACACTACACCTACCTACACCACCACATACACCACTACACTACACTACTACACTACACCACTAGACTACACACACTACACTACACTACACCCCACACCACTCACACCACTACACCACTACACCACTAGACCACTACTACACTACACCACTACACTACACCACTACACTACACCACTACACTACACCACTACACTACACCACTACATTACACCACTACACTACACCACTACACTACACTACACCACTACACTACTACACTACACCACTACACTACACTACACCACTACTACACTACACCACTACACTACACCACTACACTACACCACTACACCACTACACTACACCACTACACTCACACCACTACACTACACTACACTACACCACTACAGACTACACCACTACTACACTACACCCCCTACACCACACCACTACACTACACCACTAGACTACACCACTACACTACACCACTACATTACACCACTACACTACACCACTACACTACACCACTACACTACACCATTACACTACACCACTACACTACACCCCTACACCACTACACTACTACACTACACCACTACACCACTACACTACACCACTACACTACACCACTACACTACACCACTACACTACACTACTACATTACACCACTACAATACACCACTACACACACACTACACTACACCACTACTACACTACACTACACCCCCACACCACTACACTACACCACTACACTACACCACTACATACACCACTACACCACTACTACACTACACCCCTACACTACACCACTACACTACACTACTACATTACACCACTACACTACACCACTACTACACTACACCACTACACTACACCACTACACTACACTACTACACTACACCACTAGACTACACCCCTACACTACACCCCTACACCACTACACTACACTACTACACGACACCACTACACTACACCACTACACCACTACTACACTACACCCCTACACTACACCACTACACTACACCACTACACTACACTACTACACTACACCACTACATTACACCACTACACCACTACACTACACCACTACTACACTACTACACTACACCACTACATTACACCACTACACTACACCACTACACCACTACACTACACCACTACTACACTACACCACTACTACACTACACCACTACACTACACCACTACATTACACCACTACTACACTACACCACTACACTACACCACTACACCACTACTACATTACACCACCACTACACTACACCACTACACTACACCACTACATTACACCACTACTACACTACACCACTACTACACTACACCACTACACTACACCACTACATTACACCACTACTACACTACACCACTACACTACACCACTACACTACACTACTACACTACACCACTACATTACACCACTACACCACTACACTACACTACTACACACCACACTACACCACTACACCACCACTACACCACCACTACACTACACCACTACACTACACTACTACACTACACCACTACATTACACCACACACTACACCACTACACCACTACACAACACCACTACACTACACCACTACACTACACACCACTACATTACACTTCACACCACTACATTACACCACTACACTACACCACTACACTACACCACTACACACTACACCACTACACTACACCACTACACTACACCACTACACCACTACTACACTACACCACTACCTTACACCACCACACTACACCACCACTACACACTACACTACACCACTAGACTACACCCCACACTACACCCTACACTACACCCCTACACCACTACACTACTACACTACACCACTACACCACACTACACCACTACTACACTACACCCCTACACTACACCACTACACTACACCACTAGACTACACCACTACACTACACCACTACATTACACCACTACACTACACCACTACATTACACCACTACACTACACCCCTACACCACTACACTACACTACACCACTACACTACACCACTACTACACTACACCCCTACACTACACCACTACACTACACCACTACACCACTACACTACACCACTACACTACACCACTAGACTACACCACTACACCACTACACTACACCACTACACTACACTACACCACTACTACACTACACCCCTACACTACACCACTACACTACACCACTAGACTACACCACTACACTACACCACTACATTACACCACTACACTACACCACTACACTACACCACTACCTTACACCATTACACTACACCACTACACTACACCCCTACACCACTACACTACTACACTACACCACTACACTACACTACTACACTACACCACTAGACTACACCCCTACACTACACCCCTACACTACACCACTACACCACTACACTACACCACTACACTACACCACTACACTACACCACTACACTACACTACTACACTACACCACTACAATACACCACTACACTACACTACTACACTACACCACTAGACTACACCCCTACACTACACCCCTACACCACTACACTACACTACTACACGACACCACTACACTACACCACTACACCACTACTACACTACACCCCTACACTACACCACTACACTACACTACTACATTACACCACTACACTACACCACTACTACACTACACCACTACACTACACCACTACACCACTACACCACTACTACACTACACCACTACACTACACTACTACACTACACCACTACATTACACCACTACTACACTACACCACTACTACACTACACTACTACACTACACCACTACATTACACCACTACTACACTACACCACTACTACACTACACCACTACACTACACCACTACATTACACCACTACTACACTACACCACTACACTACACCACTACACTACACTACTACATTACACCACTACTACACTACACCACTACACTACACCACTACATTACACCACTACTACACTACACCACTACTACACTACACCACTACACTACACCACTACATTACACTACTACACTACACTACTACATTACACCACTACACCACTACATTACACCACTACACTACACTACTACACAACACCACTACATTACACCACTACACTACACCACTACACCACCACTACATACACCACTACACTACACACCACTACATCACACCACCACTACACTACACCACTACACTACACTACTACATACACCACTACATTACACCACTACACTACACCACTACACCACTACACTACACCACTAGACTACACCACTACACTACACCACTACATTACACCACTACACTACACCACTACACTACACCACTACACTACACTACTACACTACACCACTACACTACACCACTACACCACTACACTACACCACTACACCACTACACTACACCTTGCCACTACATTACACCTACACTACACTACACTACACCACTACACTACATCACTACACACACTACTACACTACACCACTACACTACATCACTACACTACACCACTACACTCATACTACTACACTACACTACACCACTACACTACATCACTACACTATACTACTACACTACACCACTACACTACACCACTACACTACTACACTACATCACTACACTACACCACTACACTACACCACTACACTACACTACACATCACTACACTACACCACTACACTTACCATACTCACTACTAACACTACACCACTACATTACACCACTTACACTACACCACTACTCTTACACTTCACCACACTACACCACTACCACTACACTACACCACACCACACCACTACACCACTACACTACACTACACTACACCACTACACTACACCTCCACACCACTACTACTACACTACACCACTACACTACACCACTACACTACACACTACACCACTACACTACACCACCACCACTACACTACACCACTACATTACACCACTACACTACACCACTACACTACACCACTACATTACACACTACACTACACCACTACATTACACCACTACACCACTACACCACATACACTACACCACTACACTATACTACTACACCACACCACTACACCACTACACTACATCACTACACTATACTACTACACTACACCACTACACCACACCACTACACTACTACACTACATCACTACACTACACCACCACACTATACTACTACACTACACCACTACACCACTACACTACATCACTACACTATACTACTACACTACACCACTACACTACACCACTACACTACTACACTACATCACTACACTACACCACTACACTACACCACTACACTTCACACTACATCACACACTACACCACTACACTACACCACTACTACACATTACACCACTACACTACACACCACTACACTACACCACTACACCACCACTACACCACTACACTACACACCACTACACTACACCACTACACTATACTACTACACTACACCACTACACTACACCACCACACTACTACACTACACTACACCACTACACTACACCAGTACACTACTACACCACTAAACTACACCACACTACACCACTACACTACACCACTAGACTACACCACTACACTTCACCACTACACTACACCACTACACTACTACACTACACCACTAGACTACACCACTACACTACACCACTACACTACACCACTACACCACTACACTATACCACTACACCACTACACCACACCACACACTACACTACTACACTACACCACTACACTACACCACTCACACCACAGCACTAGACTACACCACTACACCACTACACTACACCACTACACCATACACTATACCACTACACCACTACACTACACCACTACTACACTACACTCAACAACACTCACACTACAGCACTACACTACACCACTAGACTACACTACTACACTACACCACTACACCACTACCACTACATCACTACACTATACACTACACTACACCACTACACTACACCACTACACTATACACTACATCACTACACTACACCACTACACTATACACTACACTACACCACTACACCACTACACTACATCACTACACTATACTACTACACTACACCACTACACTACACCACACACACTACACTACATCACTACACTACACCACTACACTACACCACATACACCACTACACACTACACCACCACTACACTACACCACTACTACACTACACCACTACACTACACCACTACACCACTACATTACACCACTACACTACACCACTACTACACTACACCACTACACTACACCACTACACCACACCACTACACCACTACACCACTACACTACACCACTACACTATACCAGTACACTACACCAGTACACCACCAACACTACACCACACTACACCACTACACTCACACCACTACACTACACCAGTACACCACTACACTAAACTACACACACACTACACCACTACACTACACCACCAGACTACACCACTCACTACACCCACTACACTACACACTACACTACACCACTACACCACTACACCACTACCACTAAGCACACCACTACACCACACACACACCACTACACTATACTACTACACTACACCACTACACCACTACACTACACCACTACACTATACACTACACTACACCACTACACGACACCATCACACCACTAGCACACATACTACACTACACCACTACACTACACTCACACTACTCACACCACACACTACAGCACTACACTATACACCACTACACCACTACACTACACCACTACACCACACCACTACATACCACTACACCACTACACCACACTACCACTACACCACTACACTACACCACTACACTACAGCACTACACTACACCACTACACTACACCACTACACATTACACCACTGCACTACACCACTACACTACACCACTACACTACACCACTCACCACTACACTACACCACTACACCACTACACAAATTCACTACATCTACACACAAATTCACTGCACTACACCACTACACTACACACTACACTACACCACTACACTGAAAACCACAGTACACTACAACTGTGCACACCACTATAAACTACACCAGCATCCGGCACCACCACAACACTAGACTAAGGTTCACTACACTTCACCACTGACACTACACCACTACACTACCACACTACACCACTGGTTCAGCACCACTCACACTACACCACTACACTACACCACCAATCACCACAATTACACTGCTACACCACTACACTAC
>NW_027037243.1:0-18309 GCF_034236695.1 Oncorhynchus nerka
TTTAAGTTGGCACTAAATGTTAACTTGACTCTAATTTGATTTGAGTGTTAAGGTGTTGGCACTAAATGTTAACTTGGACTCTAATTTGATTTGAGTGTTAAGTGTTGGCACTCAAATGTTAACTTGGACTCTAATTTGATTTGAGTGTTAAGGTGTTGGCACTAAATGTTAACTTGGACTCTAATTTGATTTGAGTGTAAAGGTGTTGGCAACTAAATGTTAACTTGGACTCTAATTTGATTTGAGTGTTAAGGTGTTGGCACTAAATGTTAACTTGGACTCTAATTTGATTTGAGTGTTAAGGTGTTGGCACTAAATGTTAACTTGGACTCTAATTTGATTTGAGTGTTAAGGTGTTGGCACTAAATGTTAACTTGGACTCTAATTTGATTTGAGTGTTAAGGTGTTGGCACTAAATGTTAACTTGGACTCTAATTTGATTTGAGTGTTAAGGTGTTGGCACTAAATGTTAACTTGGACTCTAATTTGATTTGAGTGTAAAGGTGTTGGCACTAAATGTTAACTTGGACTCTAATTTGATTTGAGTGTTAAGGTGTTGGCACTAAATGTTAACTTGGACTCTAATTTGATTTGAGTGTTAAGGTGTTGGCACTAAATGTTAACTTGGACTCTAATTTGATTTGAGTGTTAAGGTGTTGGCACTAAATGTTAACTTGGACTCTAATTTGATTTGAGTGTAAAGGTGTTGGCACTAAATGTTAACTTGGACTCTAATTTGATTTGAGTGTTAAGGTGTTGGCACTAAATGTTAACTTGGACTCTAATTTGATTTGAGTGTTAAGGTGTTGGCACTAAATGTTAACTTGGACTCTAATTTGATTTGAGTGTTAAGGTGTTGGCACTAAATGTTAACTTGGACTCTAATTTGATTTGAGTGTTAAGGTGTTGGCACTAAATGTTAACTTGGACTCTAATTTGATTGAGTGTTAAGGTGTTGGCACTAAATGTTAACTTGGACTCTAATTTGATTTGAGTGTAAAGGTGTTGGCACTAAATGTTAACTTGGACTCTAATTTGATTTGAGTGTTAAGGTGTTGGCACTAAATGTTAACTTGGACTCTAATTTGATTTGAGTGTTAAGGTGTTGGCACTAAATGTTAACTTGGACTCTAATTTGATTTGAGTGTTAAGGTGTTGGCACTAAATGTTAACTTGGACTCTAATTTGATTTGAGTGTTAAGGTGTTGGCACTAAATGTTAACTTGGACTCTAATTTGATTTGAGTGTTAAGGTGTTGGCACTAAATGTTAACTTGGACTCTAATTTGATTTGAGTGTTAAGGTGTTGGCACTAAATGTTAACTTGGACTCTAATTTGATTTGAGTGTTAAGGTGTTGGCACTAAATGTTAACTTGGACTCTAATTTGATTTGAGTGTTAAGGTGTTGGCACTAAATGTTAACTTGGACTCTAATTTGATTTGAGTGTTAAGGTGTTGGCACTAAATGTTAACTTGGACTCTAATTTGATTTGAGTGTTAAGGTGTTGGCACTAAATGTTAACTTGGACTCTAATTTGATTTGAGTGTTAAGGTGTTGGCACTAAATGTTAACTTGGACTCTAATTTGATTTGAGTGTTAAGGTGTTGGCACTAAATGTTAACTTGGACTCTAATTTGATTTGAGTGTTAAGGTGTTGGCACTAAATGTTAACTTGGACTCTAATTTGATTTGAGTGTTAAGGTGTTGGCACTAAATGTTAACTTGGACTCTAATTTGATTTGAGTGTTAAGGTGTTGGCACTAAATGTTAACTTGGACTCTAATTTGATTTGAGTGTTAAGGTGTTGGCACTAAATGTTAACTTGGACTCTAATTTGATTTGAGTGTTAAGGTGTTGGCACTAAATGTTAACTTGGACTCTAATTTGATTTGAGTGTTAAGGTGTTGGCACTAAATGTTAACTTGGACTCTAATTTGATTTGAGTGTTAAGGTGTTGGCACTAAATGTTAACTTGGACTCTAATTTGATTTGAGTGTTAAGGTGTTGGCACTAAATGTTAACTTGGACTCTAATTTGATTTGAGTGTAAAGGTGTTGGCACTAAATGTTAACTTGGACTCTAATTTGATTTGAGTGTTAAGGTGTTGGCACTAAATGTTAACTTGGACTCTAATTTGATTTGAGTGTTAAGGTGTTGGCACTAAATGTTAACTTGGACTCTAATTTGATTTGAGTGTTAAGGTGTTGGCACTAAATGTTAACTTGGACTCTAATTTGATTTGAGTGTTAAGGTGTTGGCACTAAATGTTAACTTGGACTCTAATTTGATTTGAGTGTTAAGGTGTTGGCACTAAATGTTAACTTGGACTCTAATTTGATTTGAGTGTTAAGGTGTTGGCACTAAATGTTAACTTGGACTCTAATTTGATTTGAGTGTTAAGGTGTTGGCACTAAATGTTAACTTGGACTCTAATTTGATTTGAGTGTTAAGGTGTTGGCACTAAATGTTAACTTGGACTCTAATTTGATTTGAGTGTTAAGGTGTTGGCACTAAATGTTAACTTGGACTCTAATTTGATTTGAGTGTTAAGGTGTTGGCACTAAATGTTAACTTGGACTCTAATTTGATTTGAGTGTTAAGGTGTTGGCACTAAATGTTAACTTGGACTCTAATTTGATTTGAGTGTTAAGGTGTTGGCACTAAATGTTAACTTGGACTCTAATTTGATTTGAGTGTTAAGGTGTTGGCACTAAATGTTAACTTGGACTCTAATTTGATTTGAGTGTTAAGGTGTTGGCACTAAATGTTAACTTGGACTCTAATTTGATTTGAGTGTTAAGGTGTTGGCACTAAATGTTAACTTGGACTCTAATTTGATTTGAGTGTTAAGGTGTTGGCACTAAATGTTAACTTGGACTCTAATTTGATTTGAGTGTTAAGGTGTTGGCACTAAATGTTAACTTGGACTCTAATTTGATTTGAGTGTTAAGGTGTTGGCACTAAATGTTAACTTGGACTCTAATTTGATTTGAGTGTTAAGGTGTTGGCACTAAATGTTAACTTGGACTCTAATTTGATTTGAGTGTTAAGGTGTTGGCACTAAATGTTAACTTGGACTCTAATTTGATTTGAGTGTTAAGGTGTTGGCACTAAATGTTAACTTGGACTCTAATTTGATTTGAGTGTAAAGGTGTTGGCACTAAATGTTAACTTGGACTCTAATTTGATTTGAGTGTTAAGGTGTTGGCACTAAATGTTAACTTGGACTCTAATTTGATTTGAGTGTTAAGGTGTTGGCACTAAATGTTAACTTGGACTCTAATTTGATTTGAGTGTTAAGGTGTTGGCACTAAATGTTAACTTGGACTCTAATTTGATTTGAGTGTAAAGGTGTTGGCACTAAATGTTAACTTGGACTCTAATTTGATTTGAGTGTTAAGGTGTTGGCACTAAATGTTAACTTGGACTCTAATTTGATTTGAGTGTTAAGGTGTTGGCACTAAATGTTAACTTGGACTCTAATTTGATTTGAGTGTTAAGGTGTTGGCACTAAATGTTAACTTGGACTCTAATTTGATTTGAGTGTTAAGGTGTTGGCACTAAATGTTAACTTGGACTCTAATTTGATTTGAGTGTTAAGGTGTTGGCACTAAATGTTAACTTGGACTCTAATTTGATTTGAGTGTAAAGGTGTTGGCACTAAATGTTAACTTGGACTCTAATTTGATTTGAGTGTTAAGGTGTTGGCACTAAATGTTAACTTGGACTCTAATTTGATTTGAGTGTTAAGGTGTTGGCACTAAATGTTAACTTGGACTCTAATTTGATTTGAGTGTTAAGGTGTTGGCACTAAATGTTAACTTGGACTCTAATTTGATTTGAGTGTAAGGTGTTGGCACTAAATGTTAACTTGGACTCTAATTTGATTTGAGTGTTAAGGTGTTGGCACTAAATGTTAACTTGGACTCTAATTTGATTTGAGTGTTAAGGTGTTGGCACTAAATGTTAACTTGGACTCTAATTTGATTTGAGTGTTAAAGTGTTTGGCACTAAATGTTAACTGGACTCTATTTGATTTGAAATTATAAGAGTATTTGGCACTAAATATTGCTTGGACTCTAATTTGATTTGAGTGTTAAGGTGTTGGCACTAAATGTTAACTTGGACTCTAATTTGATTTGAGTGTTAAGTCATTGGCACTAAATGTTAACTTGGACTCTAATTTGATTTGAAGTGTTAGGTGTTGGCACTAAATGTTAACTTGGACTCTAATTTGATTTGAGTGTAAAGGTATTGGCACTAAATTTGGACTCTAATTTGATTTGTATAAAGGTGTTGGCACTAAATGTTAACTTGGACTCTAATTTGATTTGAGTGTTAAGGTGTTGGCACTAAATGTTAACTTGGACTCTAATTTGATTTGAAGTGTTAAGGTGTTAGCACTAAATGTTAACTTGGACTCTAATTTGATTTGAGTGTAAAGGTGTTGGCACTAAATGTTAACTTGGACTCTAATTTGATTTGAAGTGTTAAGGTGTTGGCACTAAATGTTAACTTGGACTCTAATTTGATTTGAGTGTTAAGGTGTTGGCACTAAATGTTAACTTGGACTCTAATTTGGTTGAGTGTTAAGGTGTTGGCACTAAATGTTAACTTGGACTCTAATTTGATTTAGTGTTAAGGTGTTGGCACTAAATGTTAACTTGGACTCTAATTTTGATTTGAGTGTTAAGGTGTTGGCACTAAATGTTAACTTGGACTCTAATTTGATTTGAGTGTAAAGGTGTTGATTTGGACTCTAATTTGATTTGAGTGTAAAGGTGTTGGCACTAAATGTTAACTTGGACTCTAATTTGATTTGAGTGTTAAGGTGTATGGCACTAAATGTTAACTTGGACTCTAATTTGATTTGAGTGTTAAAGGTGTTAGCACTAAATATTAACTTGGACTCTGGTGATTTGAGTGTAAAGGTGTTTGCACTAAATGTTAACTTGGACTCTAATTTGATTTGAGTGTTAAGGTGTTGGCACTAAATGTTAACTTGGACTCTAATTTGATTTAGTGTAAAGGTGTTGGCACTAAATGTTAACTTGGACTCTAATTTGATTTGAGTGTTAAGGTGTTGGCACTAAATGTTAACTTGGACTCTAATTTGATTTGAAGTGTTAAGGTGTTGGCACTAAATGTTAACTTGGACTCTAATTTGATTGTTGGCACTAAATGTTAACTTGGACTCCTAAGATTTGAGTGTTAAGGTATTGGCACTAAATGTTAGCTTGGACTATAATTTGATTGGAGTGTAAAGGTGTTGGCACTAAATGTTAACTTGGACTCTAATTTGATTTGAGTGTTAGGTGTGGCACTAAATGTTAACTTGGACTCTAGATTTGATTTGAGTGTTAAGGTGTTGGCACTAAATGTTAACTTGGACTCTAATTTGATTTGAGTGTTAAGGTGTTGGCACTAAATGTTAACTTGGACTCTAATTTGATTTGAGTGTAAGGTGTTGGCACTAAATGTTAACTTGGACTCTAATTTGATTTGAGTGTTAAGGTGTTGGCACTAAATGTTAACTTGGACTCTAATTTGATTTGAGTGTTAAGGTGTTGGCACTAAATGTTAACTTGGACTCTAATTTGATTTGAGTGAGGTTTGGCACTAAATGTGGACTCTAATTTGAAGTGAGTGTTGGCACTAAATGTTAACTTGGACTCTAATTTGATTTTGAGTGTTAAGGTGTTGGCACTAAATATTAACTTGGACTCTAAGGTGTTGGCACTAAATGTTAACTTGGACTCTAATTTGATTTGAGTGTTAGGTGTTGGCACTAAATGTTAACTTGGACTCTAATTTGATTTGAGTGTAAAGGTGTTGGCACTAAATGTTAACTTGGACTCTAATTTGGTTGAGTGTTAAGAGTGTTTGGCACTAAATGTTAGACTCTGAGCCTCAAAAATTTGATTTGAGTGTTAAGGTGTTGGCACTAAATGTTAGCTTGGACTCTAATTTGATTTGAGTGTAAAGGTGTTGGCACTAAATGTTAACTTGGACTCTAATTTGATTTGAGTGTAAAGGTGTTGGCTTTTAAATGTTAACTTGGACTCTAATTTGATTTAGTGTTAAAGGTATTTGGCACTAAATGTTAACTTGGACTCTAATTTGATTTGAGTGTTAGGTGTTTGGCACTAAATGTTAACTTTTGGACTCTAATTTGATTTGATTTGCACTAAATGTTAACTTGGACTCTAATTTGATTTGGTAGGTGTTCCCAACTAAATGTTAACTTGGACTCTAATTTGGTTTGAGTGTTAAGGTGTTGGCACTAAATGTTAACTTGGACTCTAATTTGATTTGAGTGTAAGGTGTTGGCACTAAATGTTAACTTGGACTCTAATTTGATTTAAAGTGTTGGCACTAAATGTTAACTTGGACTCTAATTTGATTTGAGTGTTAAGGTGTTGGCACTAAATGTTGGACTCTAATTTGATTTAGTGTTAAGGTGTTGGCACTAAATGTTAACTTGGACTCTAATTTGATTGAAGTGTAAAAAGGTGTTGGCACTTCATCTTAACAGACTCTAATTTGATTGGAGTGTTAAGGTGTTGGCACTAAATGTTAACTTGGACTATAATTTGATTGGAGTGTAAAGGTGTTGGCACTAAATGTTAACTTGGACTCTAATTTGATTTGAGTGTTAAGGTGTTGGCACTAAATGTTAACTTGGACTCCTAATTTGATTTAGTGTTAAGGTGTTGGCACTAAGTAACTTGGACTCTAAATTTGATTTGAGTGTTAAGGTGTTGGCACTAAATGTTGGACTCTAATTTGATTTGAGTGTTAAGGTGTTGGCACTAAATGTTAACTTGGACTCTAATTTGATTTGAGTGTTAAGGTGTTGGCACTAAATGTTAACTTGGACTCTAATTTGATTTGAGTGTTAAGGTGTTGGCACTAAATGTTAACTTGGACTCTAATTTGATTTGAGTGTTAAGGTGTTGGCACTAAATGTTAACTTGGACTCTAATTTGATTTGAGTGTTAAGGTGTTGGCACTAAATATTTAACTTGGACTCTAATTTGATTTGAGTGTAATTTGGCACCTAAAATGTTTTGGACTCTAATTTGATTTGTGTAAAGGTGTTGGCACTAAATGTTAACTTGGACTCTAATTTGATTTGATTGGCACTAAATGTTAGGTGTTTAACTTGGACTCTAATTTGATTTGAGTGTAAAGGTGTTGGCACTAAATGTTAACTGGCACTAAATGTTAACTTGGCTCTAATTTGATTTGAGTGTTAAAGGTGTTGGCACTAAATGTTAACTTGGACTCTAATTTGATTTGAGTGTTAGGTGTTGGCACCTAAATGTTAACTTGGACTTAATTTGATTTAGTGTAAAAGGTGTTGGCACTAAACTTGGACTCTAATTTGATTTGAGTGTAAAGGTGTTGGCACTAAATGTTAACTTGGACTCTAATTTGAAGTGTTAAGGTGTTGGCACAGACTCTAATTTGATTTGAGTGTTAAGGTGTTGGCACTAAATGTTGCTTGGACTCTAATTTGAATTTGAAAATTGTTAGAGTATTGGCACTAAATGTTAACTTGGACTCTGGTGATTTGATGTTAAGGTATTTGGCACTAAATATTAACGAGACTCTGTTTGATTTGATGTAAAGGTGTTGGCACTAAATGTTAACTTGGACTCTAATTTGATTGAGTGTTCAGTGTCAGCACTAAGTATTAACTTGGACTCTGGTTGTTGAGTGTTCAGGTGTTGGCACTAAATGTTGGCAGACTCTAATTTGTTGAGAGTGTAAAGGTGTTGGCACTAAATGTTAACTTGGACTCTAATTTGATTTGAGTGTTAAGGTGTTGGCACTAAATGTTAACTTGGACTCTAATTTGATTTGAGTGTTAAGGTGTTGGCACTAAATGTTAACTTGGACTCTAATTTGATTTGAGTGTTAAGGTGTTGGCACTAAATGTTAACTTGGACTCTAATTTGATTTGAGTGTTAAGGTGTTGGCACTAAATGTTAACTTGGACTCTAATTTGATTTGAGTGTTAAGGTGTTGGCACTAAATGTTAACTTGGACTCTAATTTGATTTGAGTGTTAAGGTGTTGGCACTAAATGTTAACTTGGACTCTAATTTGATTTGAGTGTTAAGGTGTTGGCACTAAATGTTAACTTGGACTCTAATTTGATTTGAGTGTAAAGGTGTTGGCACTAAATGTTAACTTGGACTCTAATTTGATTTGAGTGTTAAGGTGTTGGCACTAAATGTTAACTTGGACTCTAATTTGATTTGAGTGTTAAGGTATTTACTTTAAATATTAACTTAGACTCTAATTTTGATTTGAGTATTAAGAGTGTTGGCACTAAGCATGTTAACTTAGACTCTAATTTGATTTAGTGCAAAGTGTTAGCACTAAATATTACACTTAGACTCTAATTTGATTTGAGTGTAAAGTGTTGACACCATGTTAACAGACTCTAGTGATTTGAGTGTTAAAGTGTTGGCACTAAATGTTAACAGATCTAATTTGATTTGAGTATTAGAGTATTGGCACTAAATGTGCACCCAGACTCTATTTGATTAAGTATTAAGGTATTGCTTTTTAAATATTAACAGACTCTAGTGCAATTTAGTATTAAAGTGTAGCACTAATGTTAACCCAGACTCTAGTTTGATTTGAAGTGTAAAGTGTTGGCACTAAATGTTAACTTAGACTCTAATTTGATTTGAGTGTTAAGGTGTTGGCACTAAATGTTAACTTGGACTCTAATTTGATTTGAGTGTTAAAGGTGTTGGCACTAAATGTTAACTTGGACTCTAATTTGATTTGAGTGTTAAGGTGTTGGCACTAAATGTTAACTTGGACTCTAATTTGATTTGAGTGTTCATGTGTTGGCACTAAATATTGCTTGGACTCTAATTTGATTTGAGTGTTAAGAGTGTTGGCACTAAATGTTAACTTGGACTCTAATTTGATTTGAGTGTTAAGGTGTTGGCACTAAATGTTAACTTGGACTCTAATTTGATTTGAGTGTTCAGGTGTTGGCACTAAATGTTAACTTGGACTCTAATTTGTAAAAATTATTGAGTGTTCAGGTGTTGGCACTAAATGTTAACTTGGACTCTAATTTGATTTGCAGTGTTAAGGTGTTGGCACTAAATGTTAACTTGGACTCTAATTTGATTTGAGTGTTAAGGTGTTGGCACTAAATGTTGGCACTAAATGGACTCTAATTTGATTTGAGTGTAAAGGTGTTGGCACTAAATGTTAACTTGGACTCTAATTTGATTTAGTGTTAAAGGTGTTGGCACTAAATGTTAACTTGGACTTTAATTTGATTTGAGTGTAAAGTGTTGGCACTAAATGTTAACTTGGACTCTAATTTGATTTGAGTGTAGGTGTTGGCACTAATGTTAACGAGACTCTAATTTAATTTGAAGTGTTAAAGTGTTGGCACTAAATATTTAGACTCTAATTTGATTTGAGTGTTAGAGTGTTAGCACTTTAAATGTGCTGGACTCCTAATTTGATTGATGTTAGTGTTGCTTTACTAAATGTTAACGGACTCTATTTGATTGAGTGTTAAGAGTGTTATGCTAAATGTTAACTTGGACTCTAATTTGATTTTGAGTGTATGTATAAGAGTGTTGCACTAAATATTAGCTTGGACTCTAATTTGATTTGAAGTGTTAGGTGTTGCTAAATGTTAACTTGGACTCTAATTTGATTTGAGTGTTGGGTGTTGACACTAAATATTGCTTGGACTCTAATCCCACTTTTCCCTACATGACTGCAGCAAAGAGAACATGGTATGGTTGGAGATACGAAATGTTAACTTGGACTCTAATTTGATTTGAGTGTAAAGGTGTTGGCACTAAATGTTAACTTGGACTCTAATTTGATTTGAGTGTTAAGGTGTTGGCACTAAATGTTAACTTGGACTCTAATTTGATTTGAGTGTTAAGGTGTTGGCACTAAATGTTAACTTGGACTCTAATTTGATTTGAGTGTAAAGGTGTTGGCACTAAATGTTAACTTGGACTCTAATTTGATTTGAGTGTTAAGGTGTTGGCACTAAATGTTAACTTGGACTCTAATTTGATTTGGAGTGTAAAGGTGTTGGCACTAAATGTTAACTTGGACTCTAATTTGATTTGAGTGTTAAGGTGTTGGCACTAAATGTTAACTTGGACTCTAATTTGATTTGAGTGTTAAGGTGTTGGCACTAAATGTTAACTTGGACTCTAATCCCTTTTCCCTACATGACTTTTAACCAGGGCCCAAAGGGAACATGGTGTCGTTTGGAATGCAGACAGAGAGAATATGGTGCCATTTGGAATGCAGGTGAGAAGAGCATGGTGTCATTTGGAATACGAACAAGAGAGGCATGGTGCCATTTGGAATACGAACAGACAGAGAATATGGTGCCATTTGGAATGCAGACAGAGAATATGGTGTCATTGGAATGCAGACAGAGAAATATGGTGTCATTTGGAATGCAGACGAAAGCGCGAGGTAACCATTTGGAATGGTGCCATTTGGAATGAACGAAATATGGTGACAGAAGACAGAAATATGTTACCATTTGGAATGCAGACAGAGAATATGGTGTCATTTGGAATGCAGACAGAGGAAACGCACATGGTGTCATTTGGAATACGAACAAGAGAGAATAGACCGAGAATATGGTGCCATTTGGAATGCAGACAGAGAAAAGAGAATATGGTGCCATTTGGAATGCAGACAGAGATAATATGGTGCCATTTGGAATGCAGACAGAGATTGGAAAGGCAGAGGGTGTCATTTGGAATACAGACAGAGGAATTTGGAATGGTGAAGAGTCATTTGGAATGCAGACAGAGAGAATATGGTGCCATTTGGAATGCAGAATACAGAGAAAATATGGTGTCATTTGGAATGCAGACAGAAGAGAGCATGGTGTCATTTGGAATGCAGACAGAAGGCATGGTGCCATTTGGAATGCAGACAGAGAGAATATGGTGTCATTTTGGAATGCAGACGAGGAACGCATGGTGTCATTGAATACGAACCAGAGAATATGGTGCCATTTGGAATGCAGACAGAGAGAATATGGTGCCATTTGGAATGCAGACAGAGAGAATATGGTGCCATTTGGAATGCAGACAGAGAGAATATGGTGTCATTTGGAATGCAGACAGAGAGGAACGCATGGTGTCATTTGGAATGCAGACAAGGAAGGATTTGGAATGCAGACAGAGAGGAACGCATGGTGCCATTTGGAATGCAGACAGAGAGAATATGGTGTCATTTGGAATGCAGACAGAGAGGAACGCATGGTGTCATTTGGAATGCAGACAGAGAGAATATGGTGCCATTTGGAATGCAGACAGAGAGAATATGGTGCCATTTGGAATGCAGACAGAGAGAATATGGTGTCATTTGGAATGCAGACAGAGAGAAACGCATGGTGTCATTTGGAATGCAGACAGAGAGGAACGCATGGTGCCATTTGGAATGCAGACAGAGAGAATATGGTGCCATTTGGAATGCAGACAGAGAGAATATGGTGTCATTTGGAATGCAGACAGAGAGAATATGGTGTCATTTGGAATGCAGACAGATGAATATGGTGCCATTTGGAATGCAGACAGAGAAGAATATGGTGCCATTTGGAATGCAGACAGAGAGATATGATGGAGTGCACATTTGGAATGCAGACAGAGAGAATATGGTGCCATTTGGAATGCAGACAGAGAGAATATGGTGCCATTTGGAATGCAGACAGAGAGAATATGGTTGCCATGTGAATGACAGACAGAGAAATATGGCGTCATTTGGAATGCAGACAGAAAGAATATGGTGCCATTTGGAATGCAGACAGAGAGAATATGGTGCCATTTGGAATGCAGACAGAGAGAATATGGTGCCATTTGGAATGCAGACAGAGAGAATATGGTGCCATTTGGAATGCAGACAGAGAGAATATGGTGCCATTTGGAATGCAGACAGAGAGAATATGGTGCCATTTGGAATGCAGACAGAGAGAATATGGTGCCATTTGGAATGCAGACAGAGAGAATATGGTGTCATTTGGAATGCAGACAGAGAGGAACGCATGGTGTCATTTGGAATGCAGACAGAGAGAATATGGTGCCATTTGGAATGCAGACAGAGAGAATATGGTGCCATTTGGAATGCAGACAGAGAGAATATGGTGTCATTTGGAATGCAGACAGAGAGGAACGCATGGTGTCATTTGGAATGCAGACAGAGAGAATATGGTGCCATTTGGAATGCAGACAGAGAGAATATGGTGTCATTTGGAATGCAGACAGAGAGAATATGGTGCCATTTGGAATGCAGACAGAAAGAATATGGTGCCATTTGGAATGCAGACAGAGAGAATATGGTGCCATTTGGAATGCAGACAGAGAGAATATGGTGCCATTTGGAATGCAGACAGAGAGAATATGGTGCCATTTGGAATGCAGACAGAGAGAATATGGTGCCATTTGGAATGCAGACAGAGAGAATATGGTGCCATTTGGAATGCAGACAGAGAGAATATGGTGCCATTTGGAATGCAGACAGAGAGAATATGGTGTCATTTGGAATGCAGACAGAGAGAATATGGTGCCATTTGGAATGCAGACAGAGAGAATATGGTGCCATTTGGAATGCAGACAGAGAGAATATGGTGCCATTTGGAATGCAGACAGAGAGAATATGGTGCCATTTGGAATGCAGACAGAGAGAATATGGTGTCATTTGGAATGCAGACAGAGAGAAATGCATGGTGTCATTTGGAATGCAGACAGAGAGGAACGCATGGTGCCATTTGGAATGCAGACAGAGAGAATATGGTGCCATTTGGAATGCAGACAGAGAGAATATGGTGTCATTTGGAATGCAGACAGAGAGGAACGCATGGTGTCATTTGGAATGCAGACAGAGAGAATATGGTGCCATTTGGAATGCAGACAGAGAGAATATGGTGTCATTTGGAATGCAGACAGAGAGAATATGGTGCCATTTGGAATGCAGACAGAAAGAATATGGTGCCATTTGGAATGCAGACAGAGAGAAGGGCATTGAATGCAGACAGAGAATATGGTGCCATTTGGAATGCAGACAGAGAGAATATGGTGCCATTTGGAATGCAGACAGAGAGAATATGGTGCCATTTGGAATGCAGACAGAGAGAATATGGTGCCATTTGGAATGCAGACGAGAGAAACGAGATGATGGAAGAAGGAATATGGTGCCATTTGGAATGCAGACAGAGAGAATATGGTGCCATTTGGAATGCAGACAGAGAGAATATGGTGCCATTTGGAATGCAGACAGAGAGAATATGGTGCCATTTGGAATGCAGACAGAGAGAATATGGTGCCATTTGGAATGCAGACAGAGAGAATATGGTGTCATTTGGAATGCAGACAGAGATTATGGTGCACAGGAGTCATTGGAATGCAGACAGAGAATATGGTATTTGGAATGCAGACAGAGAGAATATGGTGCCATTTGGAATGCAGACAGAAAGAATATGGTGCCATTTGGAATGCAGACAGAGAAAATATGGTGTCATTTGGAATGCAGACAGAGAGGAACGCATGGTGTCATTTGGAATGCAGACAGAGAGAATATGGTGCCATTTGGAATGCAGACAGAGAGAATATGGTGTCATTTGGAATGCAGACAGAGAGGAACGCATGGTGTCATTTGGAATGCAGACAGAGAGAATATGGTGCCATTTGGAATGCAGACAGAGAGAATATGGTGCCATTTGGAATGCAGACAGAGAGAATATGGTGCCATTTGGAATGCAGACAGAGAAAAACGCAGGGTGTCATTTGGAATGCAGACAGAGAGAATATGGTGTCATTTGGAATGCAGACAGAGAGAATATGGTGCCATTTGGAATGCAGACAGAGAGAATATGGTGTCATTTGGAATGCAGACAGAGAGGAACGCATGGTGCCATTTGGAATGCAGACAGAGAGAATATGGTGCCATTTGGAATGCAGACAGAGAGAATATGGTGTCATTTGGAATGCAGACAGAGAGAATATGGTGCCATTTGGAATGCAGACAGAGAGAATATGGTGCCATTTGGAATGCAGACAGAGAGAATATGGTGCCATTTGGAATGCAGACAGAGAGAATATGGTGCCATTTGGAATGCAGACAGAGAGAAACGCAGGGTGTCATTTGGAATGCAGACAGAGAGAATATGGTGTCATTTGGAATGCAGACAGAGAGAATATGTTGTCATTTGGAATGCAGACAGAGAGAATATGGTGTCATTTGGAATGCAGACAGATTGAAACGCATGGTGCCATTTGGAATGCAGACAGAGAGAATATGGTGCCATTTGGAATGCAGACAGAGAGAATATGGTGCCATTTGGAATGCAGACAGAGAGAATATGGTGCCATTTGGAATGCAGACAGAGAGAATATGGTGCCATTTGGAATGCAGACAGAGAGAATATGGTGCCATTTGGAATGCAGACAGAGAGAATATGGTGCCATTTGGAATGCAGACAGAGAGAATATGGTGCCATTTGGAATGCAGACAGAGAGAATATGGTGCCATTTGGAATGCAGACAGAGAGAATATGGTGTCATTTGGAATGCAGACAGAGAGAATATGGTGCCATTTGGAATGCAGACAGAAAGAATATGGTGCCATTTGGAATGCAGACAGAGAGAATATGGTGCCATTTGGAATGCAGACAGAAGAATATGGTGCCATTTGGAATGCAGACAGAGAGAAATATGGTGCCATTTGGAATGCAGACAGAGAGAATATGGTGCCATTTGGAATGCAGACAGAGAATATGGTGCCATTTGGAATGCAGACAGAAAGAATATGGTGCCATTTGGAATGCAGACAGAGAAGAATATGGTGCCATTTGGAATGCAGACAGAGAATATGGTGCCATTTGGAATGCAGACAGAGAGAATATGGTGCCATTTGGAATGCAGACAGAGAGAATATGGTGCCATTTGGAATGCAGACAGAGAGAATATGGTGCCATTTGGAATGCAGACAGAGAGAATATGGTGCCATTTGGAATGCAGACAGAGAGAATATGGTGTCATTTGGAATGCAGACAGAGAGAATATGGTGTCATTTGGAATGCAGACAGAGAGAATATGGTGCCATTTGGAATGCAGACAGAGAGAATATGGTGTCATTTGGAATGCAGACAGAGAGAATATGGTGCCATTTGGAATGCAGACAGAAAGAATATGGTGCCATTTGGAATGCAGACAGAGAGAATATGGTGCCATTTGGAATGCAGACAGAGAGAATATGGTGCCATTTGGAATGCAGACAGAGAGAATATGGTGCCATTTGGAATGCAGACAGAGAGAATATGGTGCCATTTGGAATGCAGACAGAGAGAATATGGTGCCATTTGGAATGCAGACAGAGAGAATATGGTGCCATTTGGAATGCAGACAGAGAGAATATGGTGCCATTTGGAATGCAGACAGAGAGAATATGGTGTCATTTGGAATGCGAGACAGAGAGAATATGGTGCCATTTGGAATGCAGACAGAGAGAATATGGTGCCATTTGGAATGCAGACAGAGAGAATATGGTGCCATTTGGAATGCAGACAGAGAGAATATGGTGCCATTTGGAATGCAGACAGAGAAAATATGGTGTCATTTGGAATGCAGACAGAGAGGAACGCATGGTGTCATTTGGAATGCAGACAGAGAGGAACGCATGGTGCCATTTGGAATGCAGACAGAGAGAATATGGTGTCATTTGGAATGCAGACAGAGAGGAACGCATGGTGTCATTTGGAATGCAGACAGAGAGAATATGGTGCCATTTGGAATGCAGACAGAGAGAATATGGTGCCATTTGGAATGCAGACAGAGAGAATATGGTGCCATTTGGAATGCAGACAGAGAGAATATGGTGTCATTTGGAATGCAGACAGAGAGAATATGGTGTCATTTGGAATGCAGACAGAGAGAAACGCATGGTGCCATTTGGAATGCAGACAGAGAATATGGTGTCATTTGGAATGCAGACAGAGGAATAGGTGCCATTTGGAATGCAGACAGAGAATATGGTGCCATTTGGAATGCAGACAGAGAGAATATGGTGTCATTTGGAATGCAGACAGAGAGAATATGGTGCCATTTGGAATGCAGACAGAGAGAATATGGTGCCATTTGGAATGCAGACAGAGAGAATATGGTGCCATTTGGAATGCAGACAGAGAGAATATGGTGCCATTTGGAATGCAGACAGAGAGAATATGGTGCCATTTGGAATGCAGACAGAGAGAATATGGTGTCATTTGGAATGCAGACAGAGAGAATATGGTGCCATTTGGAATGCAGACAGAGAGAATATGGTGCCATTTGGAATGCAGACAGAGAGAATATGGTGCCATTTGGAATGCAGACAGAGAGAATATGGTGTCCATTTGGAATGCAGACAGAGAGAAACGCATGGTGCCATTTGGAATGCAGACAGAGAGAATATGGTGCCATTTGGAATGCAGACAGAGAGAATATGGTGCCATTTGGAATGCAGACAGAGAGAATATGGTGCCATTTGGAATGCAGACAGAGAGAATATGGTGCCATTTGGAATGCAGACAGAGAGAACATGGTGCCATTTGGAATGCAGACAGATTGAAATGCATGGTGTCATTTGGAATGCAGACAGAGAGAATATGGTGCCATTTGGAATGCAGACAGAGAGAATATGGTGTCATTTGGAATGCAGACAGAGAGAATATGGTGCCATTTGGAATGCAGACAGAGAATATGGTGCCATTTGGAATGCAGACAGAAAATATGGTGTCATTGGAATGCAGACAGAGAGAGCATGGTGTCATTTTGGAATGCTGGACAGAGAATATGGTGCCATTTGGAATGCAGACAAGAGAGAGAATATGGTGTCATTTGGAATGCAGACAGAGAATATGGTGCCATTTGGAATGCAGACAGAGAATATGGTGCCATTTGGAATGCAGACAGAGAGAATGGTGCCATTGGAATGCAGACAGAATATGGTGCCATTTGGAATACAGACAGAAGAATATGGTGCCATTTGGAATGCAGACAGAGAGAATATGGTGTAATTGGAATGCAGACAGAGAGAATATGGTGCCATTTGAATGCAGACAGAGAGAATACGCAGAATTGTCTCCATTTGGAATGCAGACAGAGAAGATATAGATGCCATTTGGAATACGAACAGAGGAATATGGTGCCATGGAATGCAGACAGAGAGAATCATCATTTGGAATGCAGACAGAGATGGTGCCATTGGAATGCAGACATGGTGCCATTTGGAATGCAGACAGAGAGAAGAATATGGTGCCATTGGAATGCAGACAGAGAGAGCATGGTGTCATTTGGAATGCAGACATGCCATTGGAATGCAGACAGAGAATATGGTGTCATTTGGAATGACAGAGAGATTATGGTGCCATTTGGAATGCAGACAGAGAGAATATGGTGCCATTTGGAATGCAGACAGAGAGAATATAGGTTACTCTGGAATGCAGACAGAGAGAACATGAGTCATCTGGAATAGACAGAGGAGAACATGAGCCATCTGGGAAGTAAGACGATAGGAATAGAGGGCCAGGCCTTGGAACTGCGGACAGAGAGAACATGGTGCACACTCTGGAAATTATGACAGAAAGAACATGTTTACCTTGAACGCAGACAGACGAGAATATGGCACACTTGAAATCTAAGACAGAGAATATGCTTACCTAAATGCAGACAGAGGGAATATGGTGCCATTTGGAATGCAGACAGAGAGAATATGGTGTCATTTGGAATGCAGACAGAGAGAAACGCAGGGTGTCATTTGGAATGCAGACAGAGAGAATATGGTGTCATTTGGAATGCAGACAGAGAGAAACGCAGGGTGTCATTTGGAATGCAGACAGATTGAAATGCATGGTGTCATTTGGAATGCAGACAGAGAGAATATGGTGTCATTTGGAATGCAGACAGAGAGAAACGCAGGGTGTCATTTGGAATGCAGACAGAGAGAAACGCAGGGTGCCATTTGGAATGCAGACAGAGAGAAACACATGGTGTCATTTGAATGCAGACGCAGGAGAATATGGTGCCATTTGGAATGCAGACAGAGAGAACATGGTGCCATTTTGGAATGCAGACGAGTGGAATATGAAGTGCCATTTGGAACGCCAGATCAAGAGAGAATATGGTGTCATTTGGAATGCAGACAGAGAGAAAAGGGTGCCATTGAATACGGCACCGATGATGTCAAGGCGCAGAGCTGAGCTCAGAATGAGACCTTCCTCTAGTGAGAAGCCCAAGCACTGCG
>NW_027037244.1:0-18319 GCF_034236695.1 Oncorhynchus nerka
CCAAGGGCACACTACGACACTCAGACATTATTCACAGATAGCCAGGGGCACACTGCAACACTCAGACATCATTTAGACATCATTTATAGCCAGGGGCACACTACAACACTCAGACATTATTTACAGATAGCCAAGGGCACACTACAAACCTCAGATGTCATCATTTACAGATAGCCAGGGCACACTCCAACACTCAGACATTATTCATTTAACAGATAGCCAAGGGGACACACTACAACACTCAGATGTAATTTACAGATAGCCAGGGGCACACTCCAACACTCAGATTAATTTACAGATAGCCAGGGCACACTCCAACACTCAGATTAATTTACAGATAGCCAAGGCACACTACAACACTCAGATGTAATTACAGATAGCCAAGGGGCACACTACAACACTCAGACATTATTTACAGATAGCCAAGGGCACACTACAACACTCAGACATCATTTACAGATAGCCAAGTGGGCACACTACAAACCTGATGTCATTTACAGATAGCCAGGGCACACTGTACATTATTTGCAGATAGCCAAGGGCACACTACAACACTCAGACATCATTTACAGATAGCCAGGGCACACTACAACACTCAGACATCATTTACAGATAGCCAAAGGCACACTACAACACTCAGACATCATTTACAGATAGCCAGGGGCACACTACAACACTCAGACATTATTTACAGATAGCCAAGGGCACACTACAACACTCAGACATTATTTACAGATTGCCAGGGGCACACTACAACACTCAGATGTCATTTACAGATAGCCAAGGGCACACTCCAACACTCAGATGTCATTTACAGATTTACACACTCAGATGTAATTTACAGATAGCCAAGGGCAACTCCAACACTCAGATGTCATTTACAGATAGCCAAACCTCACATTTACAGACATTAGTCATTTACAGATAGCCAGGGCACACTACAACACTCAGATGTCATTTCAGACATACAGATAGCCAGGGGCACACTACAACACTCAGATGTAATTTACAGATAGCCAAGGGCACACTACAACACTCAGATGTATTTACAGATAGCCAAAGGCACACTCCAACACTCAGATGTCATTTACAGATAGCCAAGGGCACACTCCAACACTCAGATGACATTTACAGATAGCCAAGGGCACACTACAACACTCAGATGTCATTTACAGATAGCCAGGGTACACTACACACTCAGACATCATTTACAGATAGCCAGGGGCACACTACAACACCAGATGTCATTTACAGATAGCCAAGGGCACACTACAACACTCAGATGTCATTTACAGATAGCCAAGGGCACACTACAACACTCAGACAGATAGCATTCAGATATTATTCAGATAGCCAGGGGCACACTACAACACTCAGACATTATTTACAGATAGCCAACAGATAGCCAAGGGTACACTATGACACTCAGATGTCATTTACAGATAGCCAAGGGCACACTCAACACTCACATCATTTACAGATGCCAGGGCACACTCATTTACAGATCGCCATTACAGATAGCCAAGGGCACACTACAACACTCAGACATCATTTACAGATAGCCAGGGGCACACTTCAGATGTCATTTCAGATAGCCAGGGGCACACTACAACACTCAGACATTTACAGATAGCCAAGGGCACATAGCCAAGGATAGCACACTCCAACACTCAGATTATTTACAGATAGCCAAGGGCACACTCTAACACTCAGATGTCATTTACAGATAGCACACACTCAGACATTCATTTACAGATAGCCAGGGGCACACTACAACACTCAGACATTATTTACAGATATCAGGGCACACTACAACACTCAGATAGCCAAGGGCACACTACGACACTCAGACATTATTTACAGATCAGGGGCACACTACAACACTCAGATGTCATTTACAGATAGCCACGGGCACACTCCAACACTCAGAAATTATTTACAGATCGCCAGGGGCACACTCCAACACTCAGACATCATTTACAGATAGCCAGGGGCACACTACAACACTCAGATGTAATTTACAGATAGCCAGGGGCACACTCCAACACTCAGACATTATTCACAGATAGCCAGGGGCACACTCCAACACTCAGACATCATTTACAGATAGCCAGGGGCACACTACAACACTCAGATGTAATTTACAGATAGCCAGGGCACACTCCAACACTCAGATGTAATTTACAGATTTTCAGACATTATTCAGATAGCCAGGGGCACACTCCAACACTCAGACATAATTTACAGATAGCCAGGGGCACACTACAACACTCAGACATCATTTACAGATAGCCAAGGGCACACTACAACACTCAGACATCATTTACAGATAGCCAGGGGCACACTCCAAACCTCAGATGTCATTTCCAGATAGCCAGGGGCACACTCCAACACTCAGACATTATTCACAGATAGCCAAGGGCACACTACAACACTCAGACATCATTTACAGATAGCCAGGGGCACACTACAACACTCAGACATCATTTACAGATAGCCAAGGGCACACTACAACACTCAGACATCATTTACAGATAGCCAGGGGCACACTCCAAACCTCAGATGTCATTTCCAGATAGCCAGGGGCACACTACAACACTCAGACATTATTCACAGATAGCCAAGGGCACACTACAACACTCAGACATCATTTACAGATAGCCAGGGGCACACTCCAACCCTCAGATTTCATTTCCAGATAGCCAGGGGCACACTACAACACTCAGATGTAATTTACAGATAGCCAAGGGCACACTACGACACTCAGATGTAATTTACAGATAGCCAAGGGCACACTATGACACTCAGATGTAATTTACAGATAGCCAAGGGCACACTCCAACACTCAGACATCATTTACAGATAGCCAGGGGCACACTCCAACCCTCAGATTTCATTTCCAGATAGCCAGGGGCACACTACAACACTCAGATGTAATTTACAGATAGCCAAGGGCACACTACAACACTCAGACATGTATTTACAGATAGCCAAGGGCACACTACAACACTCAGATGTATTTACAGATAGCCAAGGGCACACTACGACACTCAGATGTAATTTACAGATAGCCAAGGGCACACTCCAACACTCAGATGTCATTTACAGATAGCCAAGGGCACACTCCAACACTCAGATGTATTTACAGATAGCCAAAGGCACAAGGATGTCATTTACAGATAGCCAAAGGCACACCAACACTCAGACATGTCATTTACAGATAGCCAAGGGCACACTACAACACTCAGACATTATTTACAGATGGCCAGGGCACACTCCAACACTCAGACATCATTTACAGATAGCCAGGGGCACACTCCAACACTCAGACATCATTTACAGATAGCCAAGGGCATACTCCAACACTCAGACATGATTTACAGATAGCCAAGGGCACACTACAACACTCAGAAATGTATTTACAGATAGCCAAGGGGCACACACTCAGATGTAATTTACAGATAGCCAAGGGCACACTCCAACACTCAGATGTCATTTACAGATAGCCAAGGGCACACTCTAACACTCAGACATGTCATTTACAGATAGCCAGGGCACACTCTAACACTCAGACATTATTTACAGATAGCCAAGGGCACACTACGACACTCAGACATTATTTACAGATAGCCAAGGGCACACTACAACACTCAGACATTATTTACAGATAGCCAGGGGCACACTACAACACTCAGACATTATTTACAGATAGCCAGGGCACACTCCACACTCAGACATTATTTACAGATCGCCAAAGGCACACTCCAACACTCAGACATTATTTACAGATAGCCAGGGCACACTCCAACACTCAGACATTATTTACAGATAGCCAGGGGCACACAACACTCAGACATCATTTACAGATAGCCAGGGCACACTACAACACTCAGATGTATTTACCAGGGCACACTTGTAATTTACAGATAGCCAGGGCACACTACAACACTCAGACATTATTCACAGATAGCCAGGGCACACTCCAACACTCAGACATCATTTACAGATAGCCAGGGCACACTACAACACTCAGACATCATTTACAGATAGCCAAGGGCACACTTTACAGATAGCCAGGGGCACACTCCAACCCTCAGATGTCATTTCCAGATAGCCAGGGCACACTACAACACTCAGACATTATTCACAGATAGCCAAGGGCACACTACGACACTCAGATGTAATTTACAGATAGCCAACACACTATGACACTCAGATTAATTTACAGATAGCCAGGGCACACTCCAACACTCAGATGTCATTTACAGATAGCCAAGGGCACACTAACACTCAGATGTCATTTACAGATAGCCAAGGGCACACACTATGACACTCAGATGTAATTACAGATAGCCAAGGGCACACTCCAACACTCAGATGTCATTTACAGATAGCCAGGGCACACTACAACACTCAGACATTCATTTACAGATAGCCAAGGGCACACTACAACACTCAGATGTATTTACAGATAGCCAAGGGCACACTACAACACTCAGATGTCATTTACAGATAGCCAAGGGCACACTCCAACACTCAGACATTATTTACAGATAGCCAAGGGCACACTACAACACTCAGATGTAATTTATTTACAGATAGCCAAGGGCACACTATGACACTCAGATGTAATTTACAGATAGCCAAGGGCACACTCCAACACTCAGATGTCATTTACAGATAGCCAAGGGCACACTCCAACACTCAGATGTCATTTACAGATAGCCAAGGGCACACTCGACACTCAGACATTATTTACAGATGCCAAAGGCACACTACAACACTCAGATGTCATTTACAGATAGCCAAGGGCACACTACAACACTCAGACATTATTTACAGATAGCCAAGGGCACACTACGACACTCAGACATTATTTACAGATAGCCAAGGGCAATACAGATCGCCAACAGGCACACTACAACACTCAGATGTCATTTTAGCAGATACTACAACACTCAGATGTCATTTACAGATAGCCAAGGGCACACTACAACACTCAGACATCATTTACAGATAGCCAGGGACACACTACAACACTCAGATTATTTACAGATAGCCAGGGGCACACTACAACACTCAGATGTCATTTACAGTGCCACACAGATAGCCAAGGGCACACTACATTTATTCACAGATAGCCAGGGGCACACTACAACACTCAGATAGCCAGGGACACACTCCAACACTCAGATTTTTACAGATAGCCAAGGGCACACTACAACACTCAGACATTATTCACAGATAGATGTAATTTACAGATAGCCAAGGGCACACTACAACACTCAGTAATTTACAGATAGCACACTCCAACACTCAGATGTCATTTACAGATAGCCAAGGGCACACCAACACTCAGACATTATTTACAGATACAGACACTCCAACACTCAGATGTCATTTACAGGCCAAGGGCACTACAACACTCAGATGATCATACAACACTCAGATGTCATTTACAGATAGCCAAGGGCACACTACAACACTCAGACATTATTTACAGATAGCCAAGGGCACACTACGACACTCAGATGTAATTTACAGATAGCCAAGGGCACACTACGACACTCAGATGTAATTTACAGATAGCCAAGGGCACACTATGACACTCAGATGTAATTTACAGATAGCCAAGGGCACACTCCAACACTCAGATGTCATTTACAGATAGCCAAGGGCACACTCCAACACTCAGATGTCATTTACAGATAGCCAAGGGCACACTACGACACTCAGACATTATTTACAGATCGCCAAAGGCACACTACAACACTCAGATGTCATTTACAGATAGCCAAGGGCACACTACAACACTCAGACATTATTTACAGATAGCCAAGGGCACACTACGACACTCAGATGTAATTTACAGATAGCCAAGGGCACACTACAACACTCAGATGTCATTTACAGATAGCCAGGGGCACACTCCAACACTCAGACATCATTTACAGATAGCCAAGGGCACACTACAACACTCAGACATTATTTACAGATAGCCAGGGGCACACTCCAACACTCAGAAATGATTTACAGATAGCCAAGGGCACACTACGACACTCAGATGTAATTTACAGATAGCCAAGGGCACACTACGACACTCAGATGTAATTTACAGATAGCCAAGGGCACACTCCAACACTCAGATGTCATTTACAGATAGCCAAGGGCACACTCTAACACTCAGATGTCATTTACAGATAGCCAAGGGCACACTCCAACACTCAGACATTCATTTACAGATAGCCAAGGGCACACTACGACACTCAGACATTATTTACAGATAGCCAGGGGCACACTACGACACTCAGACATTAATTTACAGATAGCCAAGGGCACACTATGACACTCAGACATTATTTTACAGATCATTTACAGATAGCCAAGGGCACACTCCAACACTCAGATGTCATTTACAGATAACCAGGGCACACTCTAACACTCAGATGTCATTTACAGATAGCCAAGGGCACACTGACACTTTCAGATGGGCACTCATAATTTACAAAGGCACACTACAACACTCAGATTCATTTACAGATAGCCAGGGCACACTACAACACTCAGACATTATTTACAGATAGCCAGGGCACACTCCAACACTCAGATGTATTTACAGATAGCCAAGGGCACACTACAACACTCAGATGTCATTTACAGATAGCCAGGGCACACTCCAACACTCAGACATCATTTACAGGGGCACACTCCAGATAGCCAACAGGGCACACTACAACACTCAGACATTATTTACAGATAGCCAGGGGCACACTCCAACACTCAGAAATGATTTACAGATAGCCAAGGGCACACTCCAACGACATCATTTACAGATGCCAGGGCCACTACAACACTCAGACATAATTTACAGATAATAACACTCAGACTCAGACATCATTTACAGATAGCCAAAACCTCAGATGTCATTTCCAGGCACACTAACACTCAGATGTAATTTACAGATAGCCAAGGGCACACTACAACACTCAGATGTCATTTACAGATAGCCAAGGGCACACTCAACACCAGATGTCATTTAAGCAGATAGCCAAGGGCACACCGACACTCAGACATTATTTACAGATCGCCAAAGGCACACTACAACACTCAGATAATCTTACAGATAGCCAAGGGCACACTACAACACCAGACATTATTTACAGATAGCCATGGGCACACTACAACACTCAGATGTCATTTACAGATGGCCAGGGGCACACTCAACACTCAGACATCATTTACAGATAGCCAAGGGCACACTACAACTCAGATGTAATTTACTCAGACATTATTTACAGATAGCCAGGGTACACCCAACACTCAGAAAATGATTTACAGATAGCCAAGGGCACACTACGACACTCAGATGTAATTTACAGATAGCCAAGGGCACACTATAGACACTCAGATGTAATTTACAGATAGCCAAGGGCACACTCCAACACTCAGATGTCATTTACAGATAGCCAAGGGCACACTCTAACACTCAGATGTCATTTACAGATAGCCAAGGGCACACTACGACACTCAGACATTATTTACAGATAGCCAAGGGCACACTACGACACTCAGACATCATTTACAGATAGCCAGGGGCACACTCCAACACTCAGATGTCATTTACAGATAGCCAAGGGCACACTCCAATACTCAGATGTCATTTGTTACAGATAAAGCTGGCACCCAATAACACTCAGATGTCATTTACAGACAGCCAAGGGCACACTACGACACTTAGACATTATTTTCCATAGATACAGCCGTGGAGGCAACACTACAACACTGACATTATTTATATATCCAGGGGCACACTACAACACTCAGACATCATTTACAGATAGCCAAGGGCACACTACAACACTCAGACATCATTTACAGATAGCCAGGGGGCACACTCCAAACCTCAGATGTCATTTCAGATAGCCAGGGCACACTCCAACACTCAGACATTATTCACAGATAGCCAAGGGCACACTACAACACCAGACATCAGATAGTCATCAGACATCATTTACAGATAGCCAAGGGCACACTCTCTAACACTCAGATGTAGCCAAGGGCACACTACAATACTCAGACACTCATTTTTACAGATAGCCAGATGTCATTTCAGATAGCCAAGGGCACTCCAACACCTCAGATAAGCTCATTTCCAGATAGCCAAGGGCACTACAACACTCAGACATTATTCACAGATAGCCAAAGCACACTACAGACATCATTTACAGATAGCCAAGGGCACATCATTTACAGATAGCTAGGGGCACACTCCAACACCTCATTATTTCATTTTCACTCAGATTATTTACAGATAGCTAAGGGCACACTACACACACTCAGATGTAATTTAGATGTGACAGATAGCCAAGGGGCACACTCAACACGACATCATTTACAGATGTAATTTACAGATAGCCAAGGGCACACTATGACATTATTTACAGATCAGATGTAATTTTTACAGATAGCCAAGGGCACACTACACTCAGACATTATTTACAGATAGCTAAGGGCACCAACACTCAGACATCATTTACAGATAGCCAGGGCACACCTCCAACCCTCAGATGTCATTTCCAGATAGCTCACACAACACTCAGATTTTAGTCATTTACAGATCGACATCATTTAAGATAGGCACACTACAACACTCAGATGTCATTTACAGATAGCCAGGGGCACACTACAACACTCAGATGTCGACACCCAGATGTAATTTACAGATAGCCAGGGGCACACTACAACACTAGCAGACACCTAACACCAGACATCATTTACAGATAGCCAGGGGCACACTACAACACTCAGACATCATTTACAGATAGCCAGGGGTACACTACAACACTCAGACATCATTTACAGATAGCCAGGGGCACACTCCAAACCTCAGATGTCATTTCCAGATAGCCAGGGCACACTACAACACTTATTCATTAAGATGCCAGGCATTTACAGACATCATTTTAGACAAGATAAGGGCACACTACAAACACCTTGACATCATTTATAGATGTAATTCATTTCAGATAGCCAAGGGCACACTATGACACTCAGATAGTAATTTACAGATAGCCAGGGCACACTCCAACACCAGATGTCATTTACAGATAGCCAAGGGCACACTCCAACACTCAGATGTCATTTACAGATCGCCAAAGGCACACTACAACACAGATACAGATGTCATTTACAGATAGCCAGGCACACTACAACACTCAGATGTCATTTTACAGATAGCCAGGGCACCACGCATTAAACCTCCGTACATTGATTACAGATAGCCAGGGCGCACTACGACACTCAGATGTAATTTACAGATAGCCAAGGGCACACTCCAACAATCAGATAGTCACACCAGATTACAGATAATAGGGCACACCTTAACACTCAGATGTCATTTACAGATGACGGGCACACTACGACACTCAGACATTGTTTACAGATCGCCAAGGGCACACTACAACACTCAGACATTATTTACAGATAGCCAAGGGCACACTACAACACTCCAGACATTATTTACAGATAGCCAGGGGGCAATACAACACTCAGACATTATTTACAGATAGCCAAGGGCACTACAACACTCAGACATGTATTTTTAGATCGCCAAGGGCACACTACAACACTCAGATGTCATTTACAGATAGCCACGGGCACACTCCAACACTCAGACATTATTTACAGATAGCCAGGGGCACACTCCAACACTCAGACATCATTTACAGATAGCCAGGGGCACACTACAACACTCAGATGTAATTTACAGATAGCCAGGGGCACAGATGTAATTTACTCCAACACTCAGACATTATTCACAGATAGCCAGGGGCACACTCCAACACTCAGACATCATTTACAGATAGCCAGGGCACACTGCAACACTCAGACATTTACAGATAGCCAGGGGCACACTACAACACTCAGATGTAATTTACATCATTTACAGATAGCCAGGGGCACACTCCAAACCTCAGACATAATTTACAGATAGCCAGGGGCACACTACAACACTCAGACATCATTTACAGATAGCCAAGGGCACACTACAACACTCAGACATCATTTACAGATAGCCAGGGCACACTCCAACCCTCAGATGTCATTTCCAGATAGCCAGGGGCACTCCAACACTCAGATGTAATTTACAGATAGCCAAGGGCACACTACAACACTCAGATGTCATTTACAGATAGCCAGGGGCACACTATGACACTCAGATGTCATTTACAGATAGCCAGGGCACACTCCAACACTCAGATGTCATTTACAGATAGCCAGGGGCACACTCCAACACTCAGATGTCATTTACAGATAGCCAGGGGGCACACTACACACTACAACACAGACATTATTCACAATAGCCAGGCACACTACACAAGACACTCAGATGTCCAACCCTCAGATTTACAGATAGCCAGGGCACACTACAACACTCAGACATTATTTACAGATAGCCAAGGGCACACTACGACACTCAGATGTAATTTACAGATAGCCAAGGGCACACTACAACACTCAGATGTAATTTACAGATAGCCAAGGGCACACTCCAACACTCAGACATCATTTTACAGATAGCCAGGGCACACTACAACCCTCAGACATTCATTTCCAGATAAGCCAGGGGCACACTCCAACACTCAGATGAATTTACAGATAGCCAAGGGCACACTACGACACTCAGATGTAATTTACAGATAGCCAAGGGCACACTACGACACTCAGATGTAATTTACAGATAGCCAAGGGCACCTCCAACACTCAGATGTCATTTACAGATAGCCAAGGGCACACTCCAACACTCAGATGTCATTTACAGATAGCCAAGGGCACACTACGACACTCAGACATTATTTACAGATAGCCAAGGCACACTACAACACTCAGATGTCATTTACAGATATCCAAGGGCACACTACAACACTCAGACATTATTTACAGATAGCCAAGGGCACACTACAACACTCAGATGTCATTTACAGATGGCCAGGGCACACTAACAGATCATAAGAGGGCACACTACAACACTCAGACATTATTTACAGATAGCCAGGGGCACACTCCAACACTCAGAAATGATTTACAGATGTCGACACTCAGATTACAGATAGCCAAGGGGCACACTCTCAGATGTAATTTACAGATAGCCAGGAGCACACTCAGATGTCATTTACAGATAATGAGGCCTCTAACACTCAGATGTCATTTACAGATAGCCAAGGGCACACTACGACACTCAGACATTATTTACAGATAGCCAGGGCACACTACAACACTCCAGACATTACAGATATCCAGGGCACACTACAACACTCAGACATTATTTACAGATAGCCAAGGGCCCGCACTACGACACTCAGACATTATTTACAGATCGCCAAGGGCACACTACAACACTCAGATGTCATTTACAGATAACCAGGGGGGCACACTCCAACACTCAGACATCATTTACAGATAGCCAGGGCACACTACAACACTCAGATGTCATTTACAGATAGCCAGGGCTGCTCAACACTCAGACATTATTCACAGATAGCCAGGGCACACTCCAACACTCAGACATCATTTACAGATAGCCAGGGGCACACTACAACACTCAGATGTAATTTACAGATAGCCAAGGAGGCTGTCAACACTCAGATGTAATTTACACAGATAGCCAGGGGCACACTCAACACTCAGACATTATTCACAGATAGCCAGGGGCACACTCCAACACTCAGACATCATTTACAGATAGCCAGGGGCACACTACAACACTCAGACATCATTTACAGATAGCCAGGGCACACAACACTCAGACATCATTTACAGATAGCCAGGGCACACTCCAAACCTCAAGATGTCATTTCCCAGATAGCCCAGGGGCACACTCCAACACTCAGACATTATTCACAGATAATAAAGGGCACACTACAACACTCAGACATCATTTACAGATAGCCAGGGGCACACTCCAGCCCTCAGATTTCACTCAGACATCATTTAATTTACAGATAATAGGGGCACACTCAAACCTCAGATGTCATTTTCAGATAGCCAGGGGCACACTACAACACTCAGATGTATTTACAGATAGCCAAGGGCACACTCCAACACTCAGATGTCATTTACAGATAGCCAAGGGCACACTCCAACACTCAGATGTCATTTTACAGATAGCCAAGGCACACTACGACACTCAGACATTATTTACAGATCGCCAAAGGCACACTACAACACTCAGATGTCATTTACAGATAGCCAAGGGCACACTACAACACTCAGACATTATTTTCTACAGATAGCCAAGGGCACACTACGACACTCAGATGTAATTTACAGATAGCCAAGGGCACACTACGACACTCAGATGTAACAGATAGCCAGGCACACTCCAACACTCAGACATCATTTACAGATAGCCAAGAGCACACTCCAACACTCAGATGTCATTTGATTTACAGATAGCCAAGGGCACACTATGACACTCAGATGTCATTTACAGATAGCCAAGGGCACACTACGACACTCAGATGTAATTGACAGATAGCCAAGGGCACACTACAACACTCAGATGTCATTTACAGATAGCCAAGGGCACACTCTAACACTCATGTATTTACAGATAATAGGGCAACTACGACACTCAGACATTATTTACAGATAGCCAGGGCACTACAACACTCAGACATTATTTACAGATATCAGGGGCACACTACAACACTCAGACATTATTTACAGATAGCCAAGGGCACACTACGACACTCAGACATTATTTACAGATCGCCAAGGGCAACACAACACTCAGACATCATTTACAGATAGCCAGGGGCATGATGTCATTACAGATAGCCAAGGGCACACTCTAACACTCAGACATTATTTACAGATAGCCAAGGGCACACTATCAGATGTAATTTACAGATAGCCAGGGGCACACTCAGACATTATTCAGATAGCCAGGGCACCTCAACACTCAGACATCATTTACAACATACAACACTCAGATGTCATTTACAGATAACCAGGGCACACTCCAACACTCAGACATCATTTACAGATAGCCAGGGCACACTACAACACCTCAGATGTCATTTACAGAGATAGCCAGGGGCACACTCCAACACTCAGAAATGATTCACAGATAGCCAAGGGCACACTCCAACACTCAGATGTATTTACAGATAGCCAAGGCACACTATGACACTCAGATGTAATTTACAGATAGCCACACACAACACTCAGATGTCATTTACAGATAGCCAAGGGCACACTCCAACACTCAGATGTCATTTACAGATAGCCAAGGGCACACTACGACACTCAGACATTATTTACAGATCAGACACTACAACACTCAGATGTCATTTACAGATAGCCAAGCACACTACAACACTCAGACATCATTTACAGATAGCCAAGGGCACACTACAACACTCAGACATCATTTACAGATAGCCAAGGGCACACTACAACACTCAGACATCATTTACAGATAGCCAGGGGCACACTCCCAACACTCAGATGTAATTTACAGATAGCCAGGGGCACACTCCAACACTCAGATGTCATTCACAGATAGCCAAGGGCACACTCCAACACTCAGATGTCATTTACAGATAGCCAGGGGCACACTACAACACTCAGACATCATTTACAGATCGCCAAAGGCACACTCAACACTCAGATGTCATTTACAGATAGCCAAGGGCACACTACAACACTCAGACATTATTTACAGATAGCCATGGGCACACTACAACACTCAGACATCATTTACAGATAGCCAAGGGCACACACTACAACACTCAGATGTCATTTACAGATAGCCAAAGGCACACTACAACACTCAGATGTCATTTACAGATAGCCAAGGGCACACTACAACACTCAGACATTATTTACAGATAGCCAGGGGCACACTCCAACACTCAGAAATGTCATTTACAGATAGCCAAGGGCACACTCTAACACTCAGATGTAATTTACAGATAGCCATGGGCACACTACGACACTCAGATGTAATTTACAGATAGCCAAGGGCACTACAACACTCAGACATTCATTTACAGATATCCAGGGGCACACTGCAACACTCAGACATTTACATAGCCAAAGGGCACACACTTAGACATTTAAGATCATACAACACTCAGACATCATTACAGATAGCCAGGGCACACTCCAGAGCTCAGATGTCATTTACAGATAATAGCACACTCTAACACTCAGATGTCATTTACAGATAGCCAAGGGCACACTACAACACTCAGATTAATTTACAGATATCCAGGGGCACACTCCAACACTCAGACATTATTCACAGATAGCCAAGGGCACACTCCGACACTCAGACATCATTTACAGATAGCCAGGGGCACACTACAACACTCAGATGTCATTTACAGATAGCCAAGGGCACACTACAACACTCAGATGTAATTTACAGATAGCCAAGGGCACACTCAACACTCAGACATTATTTACAGATAGCCAGGGGTACACTACAACACTCAGACATTATTTACAGATATCCAGGGCACACTACAACACTCAGACATTATTTACAGATAGCCAAGGGCACACTACAACACTCAGACATTATTTACAGATAGCCAGGGCACACTCCAAACACTCAGATGTCATTTCTAGATAGAGGGGCACACTAACCAGGATAGGCACACTCCAACACTCAGAAATTATTTACAGATAGCCAGGGCACACTACAACACTCAGACATCATTTACAGATAGCCAGGGGTACACTAAACCTTTCACAGATAGCCAGGGTACACTCCAACACTCAGACATTATTCACAGATAGCCAGGGGCACACTACAACACTCGAACACTCAGATGTCCAACCCTCAGATTTCACCAGATAGCCAGGGGCACACTACAACACTCAGATGTAATTTACAGATAGCCAAGGGCACACTATGACACTCAGATGTAATCTCATAGATAGCCAAGGGCACACTCAACACTCAGATGTCATTTACAGATAGCCAAGGGCACACCCAACACTCAGATGTCATTTACAGGATCGCCACAAAGGCACACTACAACACTCTGTGATGTCATTTACAGATAGCCAGGGCACACTACAACACCAGGATGTCATTTACAGATAGCCAGGGGCACACAGCAACACTCAGATGTCATTTACAGATAGCCAAGGGCACACTCCAACACTCAGATGTCATTTACAGATAGCCAAGGCACACTAATGACCACTCAGATGTAATTTTATGATAGCCACAAGGGCACACTCCAACACTCAGATGTCAGTTTACAGATAGCCAAGGGCACACTCCAACACTCAGATGTCATTTACAGATAGCCAAGGGCACACTACGACACTCAGACATTATTTACAGATCGCCAAGGGCACACTACAACACTCAGACATTATTTACAGATAGCCAAGGGCACACTACAACACTCAGACATTATTTACAGATAGCCAGGGGCACACTACAACACTCAGACATTATTTACAGATAGCCAAGGGCACACTACGACACTCAGACATTATTTACAGATCGCCAAGGGCACACTACAACACTCAGATGTCATTTACAGATAGCCAGGGGCACACTACAACACTCAGACATTATTTACAGATAGCCAAGGGCACACTACGACACTCAGACATTATTTACAGATCGCCAAGGGCACACTACAACACTCAGATGTCATTTACAGATAGCCAGGGGCACACTACAACACTCAGACATTATTTACAGATAGCCAAGGGCACACTACAACACTCAGACATTATTTACAGATAGCCAAGGGCACACTACAACACTCAGACATTATTTACAGATAGCCAGGGGCACACTACAACACTCAGACATTATTTACAGATAGCCAAGGGCACACTACAACACTCAGACATTATTTACAGATAGCCAAGGGCACACTCCAACACACAATTTACAAATGAAGCATTTGTGTTTAGTGAGTCTACTAGATCAGAGGCAGTAGGGATGACCATTGATAAGTGTGTGAATTTGACCATTTTCATGTCCTGCTAAACATTCAACATGTAATGAGTACTTTTGGGTGTCAGGGCAAATGTGTGGAGTAAAACGTAGCTCATTTTCTATATAAATGAGTGAAGTAAAGTACAGATACCCCAAAGAAAGTACTTTCAAGTCTTTTCCCTTCAGTACTTTATATCACTGGTGTTTCCCCTCCACTAGACCACTGGTAGATATGAATAGACTGACAAACAGACATGCTGTCATGAAACCTTCCCAGCAGCAACAGATTGGGAACATATAGTTCACCTAGTTTCAAGGTTCAAGAGGCAACCATAGGGTATTTAGTTATTACATCTTAACCCATGTAGATGCTTCTGAGGAATAGAGGCAAATCACCATTCAGTCGTTGGAGAATGTCAAACTCATTATATTAACCTAAAGATCTTCTCACTCTACAAAAGTCAACCATTCCAAGACATCATTCATGAACAGTGTCAGTGTACAACCAGAAGCCATTCAGAGTCCATTATAGAACTTCTCTGAAGGTAACACAAAGTGAGAGAAGAGTAATGTGTTGCGCATTAAACAGATCATGTTGATACAAAGACCATAATGCAACAGTTCAGCCATTCATTTTCCCACGGGGCTTCCCCTAGCCTAAGTCCCAGATCTGATTGTGCTGTCATGATAACCTCTGTGTTAGCCACAGAGGACAAACAGATCTGATTGTGCTGTCATGATAACCTCTGTGTTAGCCACAGAGGACAAACAGATCTGATTGTGCTGTCATGATAACCTCTGTGTTAGCCACAGAGGACAAACAGATCTGGGACTCAGGCAAGGCTTCCCCCACTTTGTCCCTGACCTCTTCCTTGTACATTAACTGTCTCAAAACACTGAGCGCTCAGGAAACAAGAGTTTAAAACTAACAATATGTGTGTGTGTGTGTGTGTGTGTGTGTGTGTGTGTGTGTGTGTGTGTGTGTGTGTGTGTGTGTGTGTGTGTGTGTGTGTGTGTGTGTGTGTGTGTGTGTGTGTGTGTGTGTGTGTGTGTGTGTGTGTGTGTGTGTGTGTGTGTAGTCCTGATATTTAAAGGGGACAGGGTAACGTTGATAACTGGGTGACGTGGAGACTTCGCCCAGTCCTTGTCATTTATAAAATGGATTCTGCCCTCCACTTTCAGAGCAAGTGGCTATGTTCCTCCTGCTCTCTCTGCTGCTGATCACATCCTGTCTCTGCCCACGTCCTTCAGACATCTCTCTCTCTCTTTGTTATTGTATAATAGTACAATAGTATAATCATAACTTCAGCCAAGCAGAAGTCAGATTGATCAACATACACCCACTGATGTCATTACATTTTTTCAGACAGGGAGAGAGGGAACAGTAAGCCATTTAACAATGAATATTGAGTGTGTACGTGGATGTGTTGGTGTAATTATCCTGCTAGAGATTCTCAGCAGTAGGAAACAAATGGAATCCCATCGAAGATGATGACTATATGTTGTGCGTGTGAATGTGTCTACAACATTTGGGTACTTGTTTCACAACATCTGGCCTGGAGAGAGAGCCTGGTTTCTTCATGTTTCCTCCTGCGTACAATATAAACAAACAAACAACTACAGTTCTGGTCCCAGTCCCATTGTCCCAGTCCCAGTGTCAAATCTCTGGAAGACTGAAATAGGTTTCCCTAAGGAATTTCCCTGTGTTTAGCACCATCTATCATTCCTTAAATTCTGACCAGTTTCCCAGTACCTGCTGATGAAAAATGATGTTGTTCTCGGGGTGATGAGAGGTGCTGGGTTTGCGCCAGAGATAGCGTTTTCCTTGATGACCAAAAAGCTCAATTTTAGTCTCATATAAAACAAATATTTAATTATTTATTTAACCAGGTAGGCAAGTTGAGAACAAGTTCTCATTTACAACTGCGACCTGGCCAAGATAAAGCAAAGCAGTTCGACACATACAACGACACAGAGTTACACATGGAGTAAAACAAACATACAGTCAATAATACAGTATAAACAAGTCTATATACGATGTGAGCAAATGAGGTGAAATAAGGGAGGTAAAGGCAAAAAAAGGCCATGGTGGCAAAGTAAATACAATATAGCAAGTAAAACACTGGAATGGTAGATTTGCAGTGGAAGAATGTGTAGAAATAAAAAATAATGGGGTGCAAATGAGCAAAATAAATAAATAAATAAAATAAATACAGTAGGGAAAGAGGTAGTTGTTTGGGCTAAATTATAGGTGGGCTATGTACAGGTGCAGTAATCTCAGTAAAGTCAGTGAGTTTTGGTTGGCGGCCCTCACTTGGCAGGTTTGGTGTGGTGCTTCTA
>NW_027037245.1:0-2500 GCF_034236695.1 Oncorhynchus nerka
ACATTACATTACATTTAAGTCATTTAGCAGACGCTCTTATCCAGAGCGACTTACAAATTGGTGCATTCACCTTATGACCTCCAGTGGAACAGTAGTGCATCTAAATCTTTTCAGGGGAGGGGGTGAGAGGGATTACTTTATCCTATCCTAGGTATTCCTTAAAGAGGTGGGGTTTCAGGTGTCTCCGGAAGGTGGTGATTGACTCCGCTGTCCTGGCGTCGTGAGGGAGTTTGTTCCACCATTGGGGGGCCAGAGCAGCGAACAGTTTTGACTGGGCTGAGCGGGAACTGTACTTCCTCAGTGGTAGGGAGGCGAGCAGGCCAGAGGTGGATGAACGCAGTGCCCTTGTTTGGGTGTAGGGCCTGATCAGAGCCTGGAGGTACTGAGGTGCCGTTCCCCTCACAGCTCCGTAGGCAAGCACCATGGTCTTGTAGCGGATGCGAGCTTCAACTGGAAGCCAGTGGAGGGAGCGGAGGAGCGGGGTGACGTGGAGAGAACTTGGGAAGGTTGAACACCAGACGGGCTGCAGGCGTCTTCCTGGATGAGTTGTAGGGGTTTAATGGCACAGGCAGGAGCCCAGCCAACAGCGAGTTGCAGTAATCCAGGACGGGGAGATGACAAGTGCCTGATTAGACCTGCGCCGCTTCCTGTGTGAGGCAGGGTCGATTTCTGGATGTTGTAGAGCATGAACCTACAGGAACGGGCCACCGCCTTGATGTTAGTTGAGAACGACAGGGTGTTGTCCAGATCACGCCAAGGTTCTTAGCGCTCTGGGAGGAGGACAATGGAGTTGTCAACCGTGATGGCGAGATCATGGAACGGGCAGTCCTTCCCCGGGAGGAAGAGCAGCCCGCGTCTTGCCGAGGTTCAGCTTGAGGTGGTGATCCGTCATCCACACGGATATGTCTGCCAGACATGCAGAGATGCTATCTGGGCCACCTGGTCATCAGAAGGGGGAAAAGAGAAGATTAATTGTGTGTCGTCTGCATAGCAATGATAGGAGAGACCATGTGAGGTTATGACAGAGCCAAGTGACCTGGTGTATAGCGAGAATAGGAGAGGGCCTAGAACAGAGCCCTGGGGACACCAGTGGTGAGAGCACGTGGTGTGGAGACGGATTCTCGCCACGCCACCTGGTAGGAGCGACCTGTCAGGTAGGACGCAATCCAGCGTGGGCCGCGCCGGAGATGCCCAACTCGGAGAGGGTGGAGAGGAGGATCTGATGGTTCACAGTATCGAAGGCAGCCGATAGGTCTAGAAGGATGAGAGCAGAGGAGAGAGAGTTAGCTTTAGCAGTGCGGAGCGCTCCGTGATACAGAGAAGAGCAGTCTCAGTTGAATGACTAGTCTTGAAACCTGACTGATTTGGATCAAGAAGGTCATTCTGAGAGAGATAGCGGGAGAGCTGGCCAAGGACGGCACGTTCAAGAGTTTTGGAGAGAAAAGAAAGAAGGGATACTGGTCTGTAGTTGTTGACATCGGAGGGGTCGAGTGTAGGTTTTTTCAGAAGGGGTGCAACTCTCGCTCTCTTGAAGACGGAAGGGACGTAGCCAGCGGTCAGGGATGAGTTGATGAGCGAGGTGAGGTAAGGGAGGAGGTCTCCGGAAATGGTCTGGAGAAGAGAGGAGGGGATAGGGTCAAGCGGGCAGGTTGTAGGGCGGCCGGCCGTCACAAGACGCGAGATTTCATCTGGAGAGAGAGGGGAGAAAGAGGTCAGAGCACAGGGTAGGGCAGTGTGAGCAGAACCAGCGGTGTCGTTTGACTTAGCAAACGAGGATCGGATGGTGTCGACCTTCTTTTCAAAATGGTTGACGAAGTCATCTGCAGAGAGGGAGGAGGGGGGGGGGGGAGGAGGATTCAGGAGGGAGGAGAAGGTTGCAAAGAGCTTCCTAGGGTTAGAGGCAGATGCTTGGAATTTAGAGTGGTAGAAAGTGGCTTTAGCAGCAGAGAGAGAAGAGGAAAATGTAGAGAGGAGGGAGTGAAAGGATGTCAGGTCCGCAGGGAGGCGAGTTTTCCTCCATTTCCGCTCGGCTGCCCGGAGCCCTGTTCTGTGAGCTCGCAATGAGTCGTCGAGCCACGGAGCGGGAGGGGAGGACCGAGCCGGCCTGGAGGATAGGGACATAGAGAGTCAAAGGATGCAGAAAGGGAGGAGAGGAGGGTTGAGGAGGCAGAATCAGGAGATAGGTTGGAGAAGGTTTGAGCAGAGGAAGAGATGATAGGATGGAAGAGGAGAGAGTAGCGGGGGAGAGAGAGCGAAGGTTGGGACGGCGCGATACCATCCGAGTAGGGGCAGTGTGGGAAGTGTTGGATGAGAGCGAGAGGGAGAAGGATACAAGGTAGTGGTCGGAGACTTGGAGGGGAGTTGCAACGAGGTTAGTGGAAGAACAGCATCTAGTAAAGATGAGGTCGAGCGTATTTCCTGCCTTGTGAGTAGGGGGGGAAGGTGAGAGGGTGAGGTCAAAAGAGGAGAGGAATGGAAAGAAGGAGGCAGAGAGGAATGA
>NW_027037245.1:10000-18326 GCF_034236695.1 Oncorhynchus nerka
ATATATATATATGTATGTATGTATGTATGTATGTATGTATGTATGTATGTATGTATGTATGTATGTATGTATGTATGTATGTATGTATGTATGTATGTATGAATGTATGTATGTATGTATGTATATATGTATGTATGTATGTATGTATGTATGTATGTATGTATGTATGTATGTATGTATGTATGTATGTATGTATGTACAGTATGTACAGTGGGGCAAAAAAGTATTTCGTCAGCCACCAATTGTGTAAGTTCTCCCACTTAAAAATATGAGAGAGGCCTGAGGTTGCTGCGGAAAAGGAGGAAGTCAAAAGGGGGGTGAGTGTGGCCGATGTGAAATGGCTAGCTAGTTAGCGGTGGTGCGCGCTAATAGTGTTTCAGTCGGTGACGTCACTCGCTCTGAGACCTAGAAGTAGTTGTTCCCCTTGCTCTGCAAGGGCCGCGGCTTTTGTGGAGCGATGGGTAACGATGCTTCGAGGGTGACTGTTGACGTGTGCAGAGCGTTCCTGGTTCACGCCCAGGTCTGGGCGAGGGGACGGTCGTAAAGTCTATACTGTTACACAGGCACACAAGTAAACGCATGGCCATCATATTTCTAATGTTTATCATAGAAAATTTTGCCAGCTACATTCTTTCTAATGTTTTGCTTAAAGTTAATAATAATAATTGCATTATTACCGGAGAAAAGTAGCCTACACCGAAAAGTAGCTACACATCTGTTAGCAACACATCTGTTAGCAACACATCTGTTAGCATCACATCTGTTAGCAACACATCTGTTAGCAACACATCTGTTAGCTACACATCTGTTAGCTACACGTCTGTTAGCAACACATCTGTTAGCAACACATCTGTTAGCAACACATCTGTTAGCTACACATCTGTTAGCTACACATCTGTTAGCAACACATCTGTTAGCTACACATATGTTAGCTACACATCTGTTAGCAACACATCTGTTAGCTACACGTCTGTTAGCAACACATCTGTTAGCAACACATCTGTTAGCTACACGTCTGTTAGCTACACGTCTGTTAGCAACACATCTGTTAGCTACACATCTGTTAGCAACACATCTGTTAGCAACACATCTGTTAGCAACACGTCTGTTAGCTACACGTCTGTTAGCAACACGTCTGTTAGCAACACATCTGTTAGCAACACATCTGTTAGCAACACATCTGTTAGCTACACGTCTGTTAGCAACACGTCTGTTAGCAACACATCTGTTAGCAACACATCTGTTAGCAACACGTCTGTTAGCAACACATCTGTTAGCAACACATATGTTAGCTACACATCTGTTAGCTACACAACTGTTAGCAACACATCTGTTAGCAACACATCTGTTAGCAACACATCTGTTAGCTACACGTCTGTTAGCAACACGTCTGTTAGCAACACATCTGTTAGCAACACATCTGTTAGCAACACGTCTGTTAGCAACACATCTGTTAGCTGTCTGCTGATAGAATGCCATTCTGTACGTTAAGTTAGTCTGATGCCGAGGAAAAATTACAATAAGAAGCATTTTAGATCTGCGTTTATTAAATGCAACAAGATATTTCCAGTGGTGGAAAAAGTACTCAAAACTCATACTTGAGTAAAAGTTAAGATACCTTTAATAGAAAATGAATCAAGTGAAAGTCGCACAGTAAAATACTACTTGAGTAAAAGTCTAAAAGTATTTGGTTTTAAATATACGTAAGTATTGAAAGTGAAGTATGAATGATTTATTTAAAATAACTTATATTAAGCAATCGAGATGGCACAATATATTAGAATGGCCGATTAATTGGGGCCGATTAATTAGGGCCGATTTCAAGTTTTCATAACAATCGGAAATCGGTATTTTTGGACACCGATTTGGCAGATTTTTAAAATATATTTTTTTTACACCTTTATTTAATCTTTATTTAACCAGGCAAGTCAGTTAAGAACAAATTCTTATTTCCAATGACGGCCTAGGAACAGTGGGTTAACTGCCTTGTTCTCAGGGGCAGAACGTCAGAATTTCACCTTGTCAGCTTGGGGATTCAATCTTGCAATCTTACAGTTAACTAGTCCAACGCTCTAACCACCTGCCTCTCATTGCACTCCACGAGGAGACTGCCTGTTACGTGAATGCAGTAAGCCAAGGTAAGTTGCTAGCTAGCATTACACTTATCTTATAAAAAACAATCAATCAATCAATCAATCAATCATAATCACTAGTGGTTGATGATACTACTAGTTTATCTAGCGTGTCCTGCGTTGCATATAATCGATGCGGTGCGTATTCGTGAAAAAGGACTGTCGTTGCTCCAATGTGTACCTAACCATAAACATCAATGCCTTTCTTAAAATCAATACACAGAAGTATATATTTTTAAACCTGCATATTTAGCTAAAAGAAATCCAGGTTAGCAGGCAATATTAAACTAGGGAAATTGTGTCACTTCTCTTGCGTTCATTGCACGCAGAGTCAGGGTATATACAACAGTTTGGGCCGCCTAATTTGCCAGAATTTTACGTAATTATGACATAACATTGCAGGTTGTGCAATGTAACAGGAATATTTAGACTTATGGATTCCACCTGTTTGTTATGCAGATGAGTGAGGACCCAACAGCGATTCAACAGAAACAGTCTTTTAATGTCCAAACAGGGAAAACATAAATCCTCAATCGTTACAGGAGATGTCCAAACAGGGAAAACATAAATCCTCTATCTTTGCAGGAGAGTCCTCCTTCTAGTAGTAGAGGAGAATTGCAGGGCTAGCGGCAACAGACTGCAGGTCCCTCAGGGTAGGCGCGGGCCGTAGAGGACAAAGACACCTGCTCACACGTAGCATCTAACAAAGAGGCAGATTACGACAGGACGGGACAAGGGCAAAGCAAACAAGAATCCGACAAGGACAGAAGCAGAAACAGAGAGAGAAATAGAGACTTAATCAGAGGGCAAAAGAGGAGACAGGTGTGAGAGAGTAAACGATGTCGTTAGGAGAATGGGGAACAGCTGGGAGCAGGAACGGAACGAAAGAGAGAGAAAGATAGTAACCTAATACGACCAGCAGGGGGAAACGAAGAGAAGAGAAAGCACAGGGACAAGACATAACATGACAGTACCCCCCCCACTCACCGAGCGCCTCCTGGCGCACTCGAGGAGGAAACCTGGCGGCAACGGAGGAAATCACCGATCAGCGAACGGTCCAGCACGTCCCGAGATGGAACCCAACTCCTTTCCTCAGGACCGTACCGGAAAACGATGAAGAGGGAATCATTGTGCGATTATTATTTTTTAAATGAGACACGGGTAGAGAACTGTAAGAGTTAGAGCTATCAGGACCAAACAGGCCAGGAGAGTGACAACTTGGGGCAGACTGAGACACAGCAAGGCTAGGAGCAGGACCAGGAGAGATGCGGTGGCTGGGGACAGACTGAGACACAGCAAGGCCAGGGGTAGGAGCAGGAGGAGAGTTACCAGACTTAGTCTGCGCGCAGTCCGAACAAGCAGCCACGAAACTTGACGCGTGTCACGCTCCTGAGTGGGCCACCAAAACGCTGGCGAATAGAAGCAAGCGTACCCCGAACGCCGGGTGGCCGGCTAACTTGGCAGAGTGAGCCCACTGAAGAACGGCCAGACGAGTAGGAACGGGAACGAAAAGAAGGTTCCTAGGACAAGCGCGGAGACGGAGTGTGAGTGAGTGCTTGCTTTACCTGCCTCTCAATTCCCCAGACAGTCAACCCGACAACACGCCCCTCAGGGAGAATCCCCTCGGGGTCGGTGGAGGCTACTGAAGAACTGAAGAGACGGGATAAAGCATCAGGCTTGGTGTTCTTAGAGCCCGGACGATAAGAAATAACGAACTCGAAACGAGCGAAAAACAGCGCCCCAACGAGCCTGACGCGCATTAAGTCGTTTGGCAGAACGGATGTACTCAAGGTTCTTATGGTCAGTCCAAACGACAAAGGAACGGTCGCCCCCTCCAACCACTGTCGCCATTCGCCTAGGGCTAAGCGGATGGCGAGCAGTTCGCGGTTTACCACATCATAGTTACGTTCCGACGGCGACAGGCGATGAGAAAATACGCGCAAGGGTGGACCTTATTGTCAGAATCGGAGCGCTGGGACAGAATGGCTCCCACGCCCACCTCTGACGCGTCAACCTCGACAATGAACTGTCTAGAGGCGTCAGGTGTAACAAGGATAGAGCGGATGTAAAACGCTTCTTGAGGAGATCAATACTACAATCATACGACCGGTGAGGAGGAAGGGAGGTGGCCCTGGACCGACTGAAGACCGTGCGCAGATCATGATATTCCTCCGGCACCCTGTCAAATCACCAGGCTCCTCCTGAGAAGAGGGGCAGAAGAAACAGGAGGGATAGCAGACATTAAACATTTCACATGACAAGAGACGTTCCAGGAGAGGATAGAATTACTAGACCAATTAATAGAAGGATTATGACACACTAGCCAGGGATGGCCCAAAACAACAGGCGTAAAAGGTGAACGAAAAATCAAAAAGAAATGGTTTTCGCTATGATTACCAGAGACAGTGAGGGTTAAAGGTAGCGTTTCACGCTGAATCCTGGGGAGAGGACTACCATCCAAGGCGAACATGGCCGTGGGCTCCCTAACTGTCTGAGAGGAATGTCATGTTCCCGAGCCCAGGCTTCGTCCATAAAACAGCCCTCCGCCCCAGAGTCTATCAAGGCACTGCAGGAAGCTGCCGAACCGGTCCAGCGTAGATGGACCGACAAGGTAGTACAGGATCTTGAAGGAGAGACCTGAGTAGTAGCGCTCACCAGTAGCCCTCCGCTTACTGATGAGCTCTGGCCTTTACTGGACATGAAATGACAAAATGACCAGCGGAACCGCAATAGAGACAGAGGCGGTTGGTGATTCTCCGTTCCCTCTCCTTAGTCGAGATGCGAATACCCCCAGCTGCATGGGCTCAGCACCTGAGCCAGTGGAGGAAGATGGTAGTGATGCGGAGAGGGGGGAACGGATAATGAGCTCTCTTCCACGAGCTCGGTGACGAAGATCTACCCGTCGTTCTATACGAATAGCGAGTTCAATCAAAGAATCCCACGCTGGAAGGAACCTCCCGGGAAGAATCTCATCCTTTACCTCCGCGTGGAGACCCTCCAGAAAACGAGCGAGCAACGCCGGCTCGTTCCAGTCACTGGAGGCAGCAGAGTGCGAAACTCTATAGAGTAGTCCGTTATGGATCGATTCCCTTGACATAGGGAAGACAAGGCCCTGGAAGCTTCTTTCCCAAAAACTGAACGATCAAAAACCCGTATCATCTCCTCCTTAAAGTTCTGATACTGGTTAGTACACTCAGCCCTTGCCTCCCAGATTGCCGTGCCCCACTCACGAGCCCGTCCAGTAAGGAGAGATATGACGTAGGCGATACGAGCTGTACCCTGGAGTACGTGTTGGGCTGGAGAGAGAACACTATCACACTGGGTGAGAACGAGCGGCATTCAGTGGGCTCCCCAGAGTAACACGGTGGGTTATTAATTCTGGGCTCCGGAGACTCGGAAGCCCTGGAAGTAGCCGGTAGATCGAGGCGGAGATTGTGAATATGTTTCGAGAGGTCGGAGACTTGGGCGGCCAGGGTCTCAACGGCATGTCGAGCAGCAGACAATTCCTGCTCGTGTCTGCCTAGCATCGCTCCCTGGATCTCGACGGCTGAGTAGAGAGGATCCGAAGTCGCTGGGTCCATTCTTGGTCGGATTCTTCTGTTATGCAGATGAGTGAGGACCCAACAGCGATTCAACAGAAACAGTCTTTTAATGTCCAAACAGGAAAACATAAATCCTCAATCGTTACAGGAGATGTCCAAACAGGAAAACATAAATCCTCTATCTTTGCAGGAGAGTCCTCCTTCTAGTAGTAGAGGAGAATTGCAGGGCTAGCGGCAACAGACTGCAGGTCCCTCAGGGTAGGCGCGGGCCGTAGAGGACAAAGACACCTGCTCACACGTAGCATCTAACAAAGAGGCAGATTACGACAGGACGGGACAAGGGCAAAGCAAACAAGAATCCGACAAGGACAGAAGCAGAAACAGAGAGAGAAATAGAGACTTAATCAGAGGGCAAGGAGACAGGTGTGAGAGAGTAAACGATGTCGTTAGGAGAATGGGGAACAGCTGGGAGCAGGAACGGAACGAAAAAGAGAGAGAGAAAGATAGTAACCTAATACGACCAGCAGGGAAACGAAGAGAAGAGAAAGCACAGGGACAAGACATAACATGACATTGCGTTGTTTATGACTTCAAGCCGATCAACTCCCGAGATTAGGCTGGTGTAACCGATGTGAAATGGCAGGCTAGTTAGCGGGGTGCGCACTAATAGCGTTTCAAACTTCACTCGCTCTGAGACTTGGAGTAGTTATTCCCCTTGCTCTGCATGGGTAACGCTGCTTCGAGGGTGGCTGTTGTCGATGTGTTCCTGGTTTAAGCCCAGGTAGGGGCGTGGAGAGGGACGGAAGCTATACTGTTACACTGGCAATACTAAAGTGCCTATAAGAACATCCAATAGTCAAAGGTGTATGAAATACAAATGGTATAGAGAGAAATAGTCCTGTAATTCCTATAATAATTCAACCTAAAACTTCTTACCTGGGAATATTGAATACTCATGTTAAAAGGATCCACCAACTTTCATATGTTCTCGTGTTCTGAGCAAGGAACTTAAACGTTAGCTTTCTTACATGGCACACATTTTTACATGGCACTTTTACTTTCTTCTCCAACACTTTGTTTTTGCATTATTTAAACCAAATTGAACATGTTTCATTATTTATTTGAGGCTAAATAGATTTTATTGATGTATTATATTAAGTTAAAATAAGTGTTCATTCAGTATTGTTGTAATTGTCATTATTACAAATAAATAAATAAATACAAATCGGCCGATTAATCGGTATCGGCTTTTTTGGTCCTCTAATAATCAAAGGCAGTAGGGATGACCAGGGATGTTCTCTGTTTAGTGAGTCCTCCAGATCAGAGGTAGTAGGGATGACCAGGGATGTTCTCTGTTTAGTGAGTCCTCCAGATCAGAGGCAGTAGGGATGACCAGGGATGTTCTCTCTTTAGTGAGTCCTCCAGATCAGAGGCAGTAGGGATGACCAGGGATGTTCTCTGTTTAGTGAGTCCTCCAGATCAGAAGCAGTAGGGATGACCAGGGATGTTCTCTGTTTAGTGAGTCCTCCTGATCAGAGGTAGTAGGGATGACCAGGGATGTTCTCTGTTTAGTGAGTCCTCCAGATCACAGGCAGTAGGGATGACCAGGGATGTTCTGTGTTTAGTGATTCCTCCAGATCAGAGACAGTAGTGATGACCAATGATGTTCTGTGTTTAGTGAGTCCTCCAGATCAGAGACAGTAGTGATGACCAGGGATGGTCTCTGTTTAGTGAGTTCTCCTGATCAGAGACAGTAGTGATGACCAGGGATGTTCTCTGTTTAGTGAGTCCTCCTGATCAGAGGCAGCAGGGATGAGCAGGGATGTTCTCTTGATAAGTGGGTGAATTGGACCATTTTCCTGTCCTGTAAAGCATTCAAAATATAACGAGGAATTTTAGGTGTCATGGAAAATGTAAAAAGTACATTATTTTCTTTAGGGATGTAGTGAAGTAAAAGTAGTCAAAAATATAAATAGTAAAGTAAAGTACAGATACCCCCCAAAAAATGACTTTTATGTAGTACTTTAAAGTATTTTTACTTAATTACTTTACACCACTGGATATTTCTGTTTAAAAAAACTCAGAATTCTGCATTAACATGATCCCTAAGCTTAACCTCTTGATTCTAGCCATCTCGGATCCGGGATCGTGAATACAGCCTCAAGCTCATTACCATAACGCAACGTTAACTATCGCAAATGAAATGAAATAAATATGCTAGCTCTCAAGCTTAGCCTTTTGTTAACAACACTGTCATCTCAGATTTTCAAAATATGCTTTTCAACCATAGCAAAACAAGCATTTGTGTAACAGTATTGATACCTAGCGTACCATTTAGCGTTAGCATTCAGCGGCCAACATTTTCACAAAAACAAGAAAAGCATTCAAATAAAATCATTTACCTTTGAAGAACTTCGGATGTTTTCAATGAGGAGACTCTCAGTTAGATAGCAAATGTTCAGTTTTTCCTGAAAGATTCTTTGTGTAGGAGAAATCGCTCTGTTTTGTTCGTCACGTTTGGCTACCAAAAAATAATGGAAATTCAGTCATCAAAACGCCAAACTTTTTTCCAAATTAACTCCATAATATCTCTTATGGCCAATCTTCCAATGATATGCCTACAAACACGTCACAATGCTGCAGACACCTTGT
>NW_027037246.1:0-18327 GCF_034236695.1 Oncorhynchus nerka
CTACTGTTATACCATCTATCTACTGTTATACCATCTACTGTTATACCATCTATCTACTGTTATACCATCTATCTACTGTTATACCATCTACTGTTATACCATCTATCTACTGTTATACCATCTATCTACTGTTATACCATCTATCTACTGTTATACCATCTATCTACTGTTATACCATCTATCTACTGTTATACCATCTACTGTTATACCATCTATCTACTGTTATACCATCTATCTACTGTTATACCATCTACTGTTATACCATCTATCTACTGTTATACCATCTACTGTTATACCATCTATCTACTGTTATACCATCTACTGTTATACCATCTACTGTTATACCATCTATCTACTGTTATACCATCTATCTACTGTTATACCATCTATCTACTGTTATACCATCTTTCTCTCTCACCCCCAGGCTCCTACCTTGGCCGGCAGGCTGACTGTGTCCCAGTCTGGGGAAGGGAATTCCAGCTTCCCCCTGAGTATCTGGTCAAACAACTCCTCCTGGATGTTATTCTCACTGTAGGAGAGGAGTGAAACTGAGTATACTGGGTCCTATTGTTTTAAACCAGTGAGCATTACAGGTGAGCGTACGGGTGGGCGTACGGGTGAGCGTGCTGGGTGAGCGTGCAGGTGAGCGTGCAGGTGAGCGTGCAGATTGGGCGATACGGGTGAAACGTACAGGTGAACGTACAGGTGAACGTACAGGTGAACGTACAGGTGAACGTACTGGTGAACGTACAGGTGAACGTACTGGTGAACGTACAGGTGAACGTACTGGTGAACGTACTGGTGAACGTACTGGTGAACGTACAGGTGGAACGTACAGGGGAACGTACAGGTGAACGTACTGGAACTCACCTGCGGAACGGAGGGAACCCACACAATAGAATGTAGGTGATAACACCTGCAGCCCAGATATCCACCTTCAGACCGTACCTAGCAACACACACAGGGAAGTTGACAACCTCATTATTCTACATTTTGGTCACATAGAAGATGGTTTTATCTGAATCAGTACCTGGGCTTGAGAAGACAATTCAATTGGACGATATCTCCCAGGATCCTTCAATTCAAAGTCCCAGTAAACCAGCAAAACGTTATAATGTGAAAATACGTTCGGTACTCTCCACAATATGGAGTTTCTCAGAGCAACTATCTTCATTACTGCCGTTACGTATGGTGCTGCTGGATCGGGCCGACACACTCCTCTTATCGGGTCTCCGAGACACACACACACACACACACACACTCCTCTTATCGGGTCTCCGAGACACACACACAAACACACACACACTCCTCTTATCAGGTCTCCGAGATGGTCTCTACACACACACACTCCTCTTATCAGGTCTCCGAGATGGTCTCTACACACACACTCCTCTTATCAGGTCTCCGGACACTCTACACACACTCCTCTTATCAGGTCTCCGAGACACACTCACACTAAACACTCCTCTTATCAGGTCTCGAGACACACACACAAACACACACACACTCCTCTTATCAGGTCTCCGAGATGGTCTCTACACACACACTCCTCTTATCAGGTCTCGAGACACACACACAAACACTCCTCTTATCAGGTCTCGAGACACACACACAAACACACACACTCCTCTTATCAGGTCTCCGAGATGGTCTCTACACACACACACACCTCTTATCAGGTCTCCGAGATGGTCTCTACACACACTCCTCTTATCAGGTCTCCGAGATGGTCTCTACACACACACACACCTCTTATCAGGTCTCCGAGACACACACACAAACACACACACTCCTCTTATCAGGTCTCCGAGATGGTCTCTACACACACACACACCTCTTATCAGGTCTCCGAGACACACACACAAACACACACACACCTCTTATCAGGTCTCCGAGATGGTCTCTACACACACACACTCCTCTTATCAGGTCTCCGAGATGGTCTCTACACACACACACTCCTCTTATCAGGTCTCCGAGATGGTCTCTACACACACACACTCCTCTTATCAGGTCTCCGAGACACACACACACACCTCTTATCAGGTCTCCGAGACACACACACACTCCTCTTATCAGGTCTCCGAGACACACACACACAGCTCTTACCCAGTCTCAGCGATGGTCTCTACACACACACACACCTCTTACCCAGTCTCCGAGACACACACACACCTCTTACCCAGTCTCAGCGATGGTCTCTACACACACACACTCCTCTTATCAGGTCTCCGAGACACACACACACACCTCTTACCCAGTCTCAGCGATGGTCTCTACACACACACACACCTCTTACCCAGTCTCCGAGACACACACACACACACACACCTCTTACCCAGTCTCAGCGATGGTCTCTACACACACACTCCTCTTATCAGGTCTCCGAGACACACACACACACCTCTTACCCAGTCTCAGCGATGGTCTCTACACACACACACACCTCTTACCCAGTCTCCGAGACACACACACACACACACACCTCTTACCCAGTCTCAGCGATGGTCTCTACACACACACCTCTTACCCAGTCTCCGAGACACACACACACACACCTCTTACCCAGTCTCAGCGATGGTCTCTACACACACACCTCTTACCCAGTCTCAGCGATGATCTCTGGAGCTACATATGTGGGGGTTCCACAGACTGTATACAGGGGTCCCTCTACGATGGTCTCTACACACACACACTCTTCTTACCCAGTCTCAGCGATGGTCTCTACACACACACACACTCCTCTTACCCAGTCTCAGCGATGGTCTCTACACACACACACACCTCTTACCCAGTCTCAGCGATGGTCTCTACACACACACACCTCTTACCCAGTCTCAGCGATGGTCTCTACACACACACACACCTCTTACCCAGTCTCAGCGATGGTCTCTACACACACACACCTCTTACCCAGTCTCAGCGATGGTCTCTACACACACACACACCTCTTACCCAGTCTCAGCGATGGTCTCTACACACACACACACCTCTTACCCAGTCTCAGCGATGATCTCTGGAGCCACATATGTGGGTGTCCCGCAGACTGTATACAGAGGTCCCTCTACGACTGTAGCCAGGCCAAAATCCCCCAGCTTCAACGACTTGGTCCCATCCAGGTACTCACACACCTGGAGGTCACAGGGCAAGAAAGGAGACCGGTGATGGGTTGATATACATGACTAAAGTGTAATGTAAAAGAAACCCTCCTGTAGGATTTAACTCCAACTATGTTCCTAGAGAGATACCCTCCTGTAGGTTTTTAACTATAACCCTGTTCCTGGAGAGATACCCTCCTGTAGGTTTTAACTCCAACCCTGTTCCTGGAGAGCGACCCTCCTGGAGGTTTTAACTATAACCCTGTTCCTGGAGAGAAACCCTCCTGTAGGTTTTAACTCAACCCTCCTGTAGGTTTTAACTCCAACCCTCCTGGAGGTTTAACTCCAACCCTCTGGAGGTTTTAACTCCAACCACTCCTGGAGGTTTGCTCCAACCCTCCTGGAGGTTTTAACTCAACCCTCCTGGAGGTTTAACTCAACCCTCCTGGAGGGTTTAACTCCAACCCTCCTGGAGGGTTTGCTCACCCTCCTGGAGAGGTTTTGCTCAACCCTCCTGGAGGGTTTAACTCAACCCTCCTGGAGGTTTTAACTCCAACCCTCCTGGGGGTTTAACTCAACCCTCCTGGGGTTTAGCTCCAACCCTCCTGGAGGGTTTAACTCCAACTCTCCTGGAGGGTTTAACTCCAACCCTCCTGGAGGGGTTTGCTCAACCCTCCTGGAGGGTTTAACTCCAACCCTGTTCCTGGAGGCCTCCTGTAGGTTTAACTCCAACCCTCCTGGAGGGTTTTAACTCCAACCCTGTTCCTGGAGAGAAACCCTCCTGTAGGTTTTAACTCCAACCCTCCTGGAGGTTTTAACTCAACCCTCCTGGAGGGTTTTATCTCCCAACCCTCCTGGAGGGGTTTAACTCCCAACCCTCCTGGAGGTTTTGCTCAACCCTCCTGGAGGTTTTATCTCAACCCTCCTGTAAGTTTTAACTCCAGCCCTCCTGGAGGTTTAACTCCAACCCTCCTGTAGGTTTAACTCCAACCCTCCTGGAGGGTTTAACTCCAACCCTCCTGGAGGGGTTTAACTCAACCCTCCTGGAGGTTTAACTCAACCCTCCTGGAGGTTTGCTCCAACCCTCCTGGAGGTTTGCTCAACCCTCCTGGAGGTTTTAACTCCAACCCTCCTGGAGGTTTCAACTCCAACCCTCCTGGAGGGTTTAACTCCAACCCTCCTGGAGGTTTTTCCTCTGGAAGAGTTTAACTCCAACCCTCCTGGAGGGTTTAACTCAACCCTCCTGGAGGGTTTTAACTCAACCCTCCTGGAAGGTTTAACTCCAACCACTCCTGGAAGGTTTAACTCCAACCCTCGTGGTTTTGTCAGGTTTAACTCCAACCCTCCTGTAGGTTTTAACTCAACCCTCCTGTAGGTTTTAACTCCAACCCTCCTGGAAGGTTTTAACTCCAACCCTCCTGTAGGTTTTAACTCCAACCCTCCTGTAGGTTTTAACTCCAACCCTCCTGGTGGGGTTTAACTCCAACCCTCCTGGAGGGGTTTAACTCCAACCCTCCTGGAGGTTTAACTCAACCTCCTGGAGGTTTTAACTCCAACCACTGGAGGTTTTAACTCCAACCCTCCTGGAGGTTTTTAACTCCAACCCTCCTGGAGGTTTTAACTCCAACCCTCCTGGAGGTTTAACTCCAACCCTCCTGGAGGTTTTTGCTCCAACCCTGTTCCTGGAGAGAAACCCTCCTGTAGGTTTTAACTCCAGCCTGTTCCTGGAGAGAGCCCTCCTCTAGGTTTTAACTCCAACCCTCCTGGAGGTTTTTAACTCCAACCCTCCTGGAGGGGTTTTAACTCAACCCTCCTGGAGGGTTTTAACTCCAACCCTCCTGGAGGGTTTAACTCCAACCCTCCCGGGTTTTAACTCAACCCTCCTGGGAGTTTTAACTCAACCCTCCTGGAGGGTTTTAACTCAACCCTCCTGGAGGGTTTTAACTCAACCCTCCTGGAGGGTTTTAACTCAACCCTCCTGGAGGGTTTAACTCCAACCCTCCTGGAGGGTTTTGCTCCAACCCTCCTGTGGTTTTAACTCCAACCCTCCTGCCAGGTTTTAACTCAACCCTCCTGTAGGGTTTAACTCCTCCTGTAGGGTTTAACTCCAACCACTCCTGCGGTTTTAACTCCAACCCTCCTGTAGGTTTAACTCCAACCCTCCTGTAGGTTTTTAACTCCAACCCTCTGGATGTTTTTAACTCCAACCCTCCTGGATGTTTTTAACTCCAGCACTCCTGTAGGGTTTGCTTCCAACCCTCCTGTGGGTTTTAACTTCAACCCTCCTGGAGGTTTCCCAACTCCAACCCTCCTGGAGGGGTTTTAGCTCCAACCCTGTTCCTGTTCTGGAGGTGTGTATGTAAGAGTTTTATACCCAGCAGGTTTTCCAGGGCTTGATGTCTCTGTGGACTATGTCCATACGGTGTAGGTATTGAATAGCCCGGCCAGGTTGAGAGACCATGGGCGCTGGCATCTCTCTGTGTACTTAGTAGAACATGTGATGGCGTCAAACAGATCTCCACCCTGCAGAAACGTCACAGACACAAGTCAGCATACTGTACACACACATACATGTGGTACACACAGGTCAGTATACTGTACACACATACATACGAACACACACAGGTCAGTATACTGTACACACACACATACATCTGAACACACACAGGTCAGTATACTGTACACACATACATACGACACACACAGAGTCAGTATACTGTACACACACATACATACGAACACACACAGGTCAGTATACTGTACACACACATACACAAGAACACACACAGGTCAGTATACTGTACACACACATACATACGAACACACACAGGTCAGTATACTGTACACACACATACATACGAACACACACAGGTCAGTATACTGTACACACATACATACGAACACACACACAGGTCAGTATACTGTACACACACATACATACGAACACACACAGGTCAGTATACTGTACACACACATACTGTCTGAAACACACACAGGTCAGTATACTGTACACACACATACATACGAAACACACAGGTCAGTATACTGTACACACACATACATCTAGGAACACACACAGGTCAGTATACTGTACACACACATACATGCAGAACACACCCACATGCATACGAACACACACACATGCATACGAACAGACACACACACATACGAACAGAAACACACATACATACGAACAGACACACACACACACCGACACACACACATACATACGAACACACACACACATACGAACACACACACACACATACGAACACACACACACATCGAACAGACACACACATACATACGAACAGACACACACACATACGAACACACACACATACATGCAGAACACACACACACACATACGAACACACACACACACATACGAACAGACACACATGAACAGACACACACACATACGAACAGACACACATGAACAGACAGACACACATACGAGCAAAACACACACATACGAACAGAAACACACTGAACAGAAACAACACACACACACATACGAACAGACACAGACACACATGCAGACAGACACACACATACATACGAACACACACACACATACGAACACACACACACACACACACATACACACACACACACACACATCGAACACACACACACACACACATACGAACAGACACACACACACATACGAACAGACACACACATACGAACAGACACACACATACATACGAACACACACACACATACGAACAGACACACACACATACGAACACACACACACACATACGAACAGACGAGACACACATACGGGAGACACATACGAACAGACACACACACACACATACGAACAGACACACACACACACATACGAACAGACACACACACACATACGAACAGACACACACACACACATACGAACACACACACATAAGAACAGACACACAGAACAGACACATACGAACACACACATAAGAACAGACACACATACGAACACACACACATACGAACACACACACATACGAGGCAGACACACACACATACGAACACACACACACACATAGACACACACACACACATACGAACACACACACATACGAACACACACACATACGAACACACACACATACGACACACACACAGACACGTCAAATTACTAAAATATTTGGTACAATTCATGACTTGACTTAGTACCTTGATTTTTGTGGGTTAAACAACAGTTTGACGATTTGAAAAACAACAAATGGATCCGGGCTCCAGGCTGAAGAACGAGGCGCTCTCAGATTCATACACCAGTGTTTTAGATGCAACAAATGAGTCCGGGCTCCAAGACGCTTGCTGAAGGACAAAGGAGCGCTCTCAGATTCATACACCAGTGTTTTAGATGCAACAAATGAGTCCGGGCTCCAGGCGCGCTGAAGGACGAGGCGCTCTCAGATTCATACACCAGTGTTTTAGATGCAACAAATGGGTCGGGCTCAGGCGCTTGCTGAAGGACGAGCGCTCTCAGATTCATACACCAGTGTTTTAGATGCAACAAATGACCAGCCATGACACCATGTACTGTAGCTTTAAAAGGGCCAGTCAGCAGTTGTTAAAACCCTTTCTGGATGTATAAATTAATGATATGTTCCCAATTTGATTCTATGAATGATATGTACTGACTTGATTCTATGAATGATATGTACTGACTTGATTAGATTCTATGAATGATATGTACTGACTTGATTCTATGAATGATATGTACTGACTTGATTCTATGAATGATATGTTACCGATTAGATTCTATGAATGATATGTACTGACTTGATTCTATGAATGATATGTACTGACTTGATTAGATTCTATGAATGATATGTACTGACTTGATTCTATGAATGATATGTTACTGACTTGATTCTATGAATGATATGTACTGACTTGATTCTATGAATGATATGTACTGACTTGATTCTATGAATGATATGTTACTGACTTGATTAGATTCTATGAATGATATGTACCGACTTGATTCTTGAAAGAATATAATATATTATTATACCATGGCATTTTGAATATTTGATCTTGATTGGCTAGATGGGTGTTCTAGAGCGCCTTTAATTACCCTATAATAGAATTATGTGGTATATGGCGAATAGACCAGGCTAAGGGCCGTGTCCAGGCACTCCGCATTGTGTCGTGCTTTTGGCCGTGGTGTATTGGCCATATACACCACACCTTCTCAAGCCTTATTGCTTAATTATAGCCTTGGTATAAGCAGGTTAATGAACTTGGGGCTTTTGGTATAAGCAGGTTAATCAACTTGGGGCTCTTTGCGTTCTCTGGAAAACAATGCAACTGTGTGGAAAGGTCAGTGCCAATCCGCCAGCGTGTTGGAAACACACCTTCCGCGCCGTTCATTATTTTACATAGAACACATAGCCTCTCATCGATTATCCCTTAATGCCTCACGAGAATGGTCCAACGGTCACACCCCAATCAGAACCTGGTTTTACTCTGACGTTTGTTCACAAAATAAATGTAAGTTGACCAGGTGGCGAATCGCATCTCTGCATGTCTGGCAGACATATCCGTGTGGATGACGGATCACCACCTCAAGCTGAACCTCGGCAAGACGGAGCTGCTCTTCCTCCCGGGGAAGGACTGCCCGTTCCATGATCTCGCCATCACGGTTGACAACTCCATTGTGTCCTCCTCCCAGAGCGCTAAGAACCTTGGCGTGATCCTGGACAACACCCTGTCGTTCTCAACTAACATCAAGGCGGTGGCCCGTTCCTGTAGGTTCATGCTCTACAACATCCGCAGAGTACGACCCTGCCTCACACAGGAAGCGGCGCAGGTCCTAATCCAGGCACTTGTCATCTCCCGTCTGGATTACTGCAACTCGCTGTTGGCTGGGCTCCCTGCCTGTGCCATTAAACCCCTACAACTCATCCAGAACGCCGCAGCCCGTCTGGTGTTCAACCTTCCCAAGTTCTCTCACGTCACCCCGCTCCTCCGCTCCCTCCACTGGCTTCCAGTTGAAGCTCGCATCCGCTACAAGACCATGGTGCTTGCCTACGGAGCTGTGGGGGAACGGCACCTCAGTACCTCCAGGCTCTGATCAGGCCCTACACCCAAACAAGGGCACTGCGTTCATCCACCTCTGGCCTGCTCGCCTCCCTACCACTGAGGAAGTACAGTTCCCGCTCAGCCCAGTCAAAACTGTTCGCTGCTCTGGCCCCCAATGGTGGAACAAACTCCCTCACGACGCCAGGACAGCGGAGTCAATCACCACCTTCCGGAGACACCTGAAACCCCACCTCTTTAAGGAATACCTAGGATAGGATAAAGTAATCCCTCTCACCCCCTCCCCTGAAAAGATTTAGATGCACTACTGTTCCACTGGAGGTCATAAGGTGAATGCACCAATTTGTAAGTCGCTCTGGATAAGAGCGTCTGCTAAATGACTTAAATGTAATGTAATGTAAACCAACACTGTACAGCCCCAAAACAGGATTAACAACATACTGTTGATGTCATGGATGGGCTCCTTGCATCCATTACTCTGTTAAACTTGAAAGGGTTACATTTTCTCCACAGCCCCGCCCCTTTTTAACCCCAAACAAGGGGGCGGAGAGACGCTTCGTACCTTGACCAATTCCATGACCAGGTAGAGTTCTGTGGGCGTGTCGTCGACCTCAATCAGCTGTATAATGCTGGGGTGCCTGACCCTCTTCAAGACCGCAACCTCGTTCTCTATCAGGTGCTCCTGATCAATACACACAGGACCAGGCAAAAGTTGGGGACACACCTACTCATTCAAGGGTTTTTCTTTATTTTTTACTATTTTTCTACATCGTAGAATAATAGTGAAGACATCAAAAACTATGAAATAGCACATATGGAATCATGTAGTAACCAACAAAAGTGTTAAACAAATTGTTCAAAGTAGCCACACTGAAGGAAAGAAATTCCACAAATGTACTTTTAACAAGGCACATTGAAATGTATTCCAGGTGACTACCTCATGAAGCTGGTTGAGAGAATGCCAAGAGTGTGCAAAGCTGTCATCAAGGCAAAGGGTGGCTGCTTTGAAGAATCTAAAATATATTTAGATTTGTTTAACACTTTTTTGGTTACTACATGACTCCATATGTGTTATTTCATAGTGTTGATGTCTTCACTACTAATCTACAGAGTAGAAAATAGTAAAAATAAAGAAAAACCCTTAGATGTCCACACCTTTAACTGGTACTGTATACCTATACATAAATCAGTCAGTCAGTCAGTCAGTCTGAACAATACATAAATCAGTCAGTCTGAACAATACATAAATCAGTCAGTCAGTCAGTCTGAACAATACATAAATCAGTCAGTCAGTCAGTCAGTCTGAACAATACATAAATCAGTCAGTCTGAACAATACATATATCAGTCAGTCAGTCAGTCAGTCTGAACAGTACATAAATCAGTCAATCAGTCTGAACAGTACATACATCAGTCTGAACAGTACATAAATCAGTCAGTCAATCAGTCTGAACAGTACATAAATCAGTCAGTCAATCAATCAGTCTGAACAGTACATAAATCAGTCAGTCAGTCAGTCTGAACAGTACATAAATCAGTCAGTCAATCAATCAGTCTGAACAGTACATCAGTCAGTCAGTCTGAACAGTACATACATCAGTCTGAACAGTACATAAATCAGTCAGTCAATCAGTCTGAACAGTACATAAATCAGTCAGTCAGTCAGTCTGAACAATACATAAATCAGTCAGTCAGTCAGTCTGAACAATACATAAATCAGTCAGTCAGTCAGTCAGTCTGAACAGTACATCAATCAATCAGTCTGAACAGTACATAAATCAGTCAGTCAATCAATCAGTCTGAACAGTACATAAATCAGTCAGTCAGTCTGAACAGTACATAAATCAGTCAGTCAATCAATCAATCTGAACAGTACATAAATCAGTCAGTCAGTCAGTCAGTCTGAACAGTACATAAATCAGTCAATCAATCAATCTGAACAGTACATAAATCAGTCAGTCAATCAATCAGTCTGAACAGTACATAAATCAGTCAGTCAGTCAATCAATCAGTCTGAACAGTACATAAATCAGTCAGTCAATCAATCAGTCTGAACAGTACATAAATCAGTCAGTCAGTCTGAACAGTACATAAATCAGTCTGAACAGTACATAAATCAGTCAGTCAGTCAATCAGTCTGAACAGTACAGAAATCAGTCAGTCAATCAATCAATCAGTCTGAACAGTACATAAATCAGTCAGTCAATCAGTCTGAACAGTACATAAATCAGTCAGTCAATCAATCAATCAGTCTGAACAGTACATAAATCAGTCAGTCAATCAATCAATCAGTCTGAACAGTACATAAATTAGTCAGTCAGTCTGAACAGTACATAAATCAGTCAGTCAATCAGTCTGAACAGTACATAAATCAGTCAGTCAGTCTGAACAGTACATAAATCAGTCAGTCAGTCTGAACAGTACATAAATCAGTCAGTCAATCAGTCTGAACAGTACATAAATCAGTCAATCAATCAATCTGAACAGTACATAAATCAGTCAGTCAGTCAATCAGTCTGAACAGTACATAAATCAGTCAGTCAATCAGTCTGAACAGTACATAAATCAGTCAGTCAGTCAATCAATCAGTCTGAACAGTACATAAATCAGTCAGTCAGTCTGAACAGTACATAAATCAGTCAGTCAATCAGTCTGAACAGTACATAAATCAGTCTGAACAGTACATAAATCAGTCAGTCAATCAGTCTGAACAGTACAGAAATCAGTCAGTCAATCAATCAATCAGTCTGAACAGTACATAAATCAGTCAGTCAATCAGTCTGAACAGTACATAAATCAGTCAGTCAGTCTGAACAGTACATAAATCAGTCAGTCAATCAGTCTGAACAGTACATAAATCAGTCAGTCAGTCAATCAGTCTGAACAGTACATAAATCAGTCAGTCAATCAATCTGAACAGTACATAAATCAGTCAGTCAATCAGTCTGAACAGTACATAAATCAGTCAGTCAATCAGTCTGAACAGTACATAAATCGGTCAGTCAATCAGTCTGAACAGTACATAAATCAGTCAGTCAATCAGTCTGAACAGTACATAAATCAGTCGGTCAATCAATCTGAACAGTACATAAATCAGTCAGTCAATCAATCAGTCAGTCAGTCAATCAGTCTGAACAGTACATAAATCAGTCAGTCAGTCAATCAATCAGTCTGAACAGTACAGAAATCAGTCAGTCAGTCAATCAATCAGTCTGAACAGTACATAAATCAGTCAGTCAATCAGTCTGAACAGTACATAAATCAGTCAGTCAATCAATCTGAACAGTACATAAATCAGTCAGTCAGTCTGAACAGTACATAAATCAGTCAATCAATCTGAACAGTACATAAATCAGTCAGTCAAGCAGTCTGAACAGTACATAAATCAGTCAGTCAAGCAGTCTGAACAGTACATAAATCAGTCAGTCAATCAGTCTGAACAGTACATAAATCAGTCAGTCAATCAATCTGAACAGTACATAAATTGAGTCAGTACCTTCCCACAGCAACGAGCTTTGTCGATAATCTTCAGAGCAAACTCCTGTCCAGTCGACCTGTCGATGAATCAATCAATCAATCAATCAAGTACAGTGGATGTTTCTCAATGATCCATAACACTGTGCTCCACACACTCTGAGGACGTTCTCTCGTGAGGACAAGAGGAGAACACAGAACATGTTCCATTTGAGAAGCACTCTCTGTTGTTACCGCATTAATGACCAATACAGACAAAACAAGACAAAAGAAATAAAGCAAATACGCATTACTTCATAATTATCAACAGGTGAAGTCAGAAGTTTACATACACCTTTAGCCAAATACATTTAAACTCAGTTTTTACACAATCCCTGACATTTAATCCTAGTAAAAAAAATCCCTGTTTTAGGTCAGTTAGGATCAACACTTTATTTTAAGAATGTGAAATATCAGAATAATAGTAGAGAGAATGATTTATTTCAGCTTTTATTTCTTTCATCACATTCCCAGTGGGTCAGAAGTTTACATACACTCAATTAGTATTTGGTAGCATTGCCTTTAAATTGTTTAACTTGGGTCAAACGTTTTGGGTAGCCTTCCAAAAATGTCCCACAATAAATTGTGTGAATTTTGGCCCATTCCTCCTGACAGAGCTGGTGTAACTGAGTCAGGTTTGTAGGCCTCCTTGCTCGCACACGCTTTTTCAGTTCTGCCCACAAATGTTTTATAGGATTGAGGTCAGGGCTTTGTGATGGCCACTCCAATACCTTGACTTTGTAGTCCTTAAGCCATTAAGCCACAACTTTGGAAGTATGCTTGGAGTCATTGTCCATTTGGAAGAACCATTTGCGACCAAGCTTTAACTTCCTGACTGATGTCTTGAGATGATGCTTCAATATATCCACATAATTTTCCTCCTCATGATGGCATCTATTTTGTGAAGTGCACCAGTCCCTCCTGCAGCAAAGCACCCCCACAACATGATGCTGCCACCCCCATGCTTCACGGTTGGGATGGTGTTCTTCGGTTTGTTAGCCTCCCCCTTTTTCCTCCAAACATAACGATGGTCATTATGGCCAAACAGTTCTATTTTTGTTTCATTTTGTTTCATTCCCACTGGAATTGTGATACAGTGAATTATAAGTGAAATAATCTGTCTGTAAACAATTGTTGGAAAAATGACTTGTGTCATGCACAAAGTAGATGTCCTAACCGACTTGCCTAAACTATAGTTTGTTTTAACAAGATATTTGTGGAGTGGTTGAAAAATGAGTTTTAATGAATCCAACCTAAGTTTATGTAAACTTCAGACTTCAACTGTATACGTGTTAATCGGGGAGGCAGGAAACCTAGTGGTTAGAGTGTAGGGGCTGCAGGGTAGCCTAGTGGTTAGACCGTTGGACTAGTAACCGAAAGGTTGCAAGATCGAACCCCCGAGCTGACAAGGTTAAACTCTGTGGTTCTGTCCCTGAACAAGGCAGTTAACCCCACTGTTCCCCGTCATTGAAAATTTGTTCTTAACTGACTTGTCTAGTTAAATAAATGTACAAAATTTAAAAAAAAGATGAATCTAGCTAGCCAGTTAGTTTTACATGTAAAAAAGGCTGTTGTTATGTAAGGGAGATGGCCAACATTAGCTACACATTCTTTGTGTGTAGCTAGCTATCTACCAATTATTTTCATCAGTTAGCCTGTGATATTTTTTTATTTTACCTTTATTTAACTAGGCAAGTCAGTTAATAACAAATTCTTATTTTCAATGACGGCCTAGGAACAGTGGGTTAACTGCCTGTTCAGGGGCAGAACGACAGATTTGTACCTTGTCAGCTCGGGGATATGAACTTGCAACCTTTCGGTTACTAGTCCAACTCTCTAACCACTAGGCTACCATACCACCTCTACACTCTAACCACTAGGCTACCCTGCAGCCCCTACACTCTAACCACTAGGCTACCCTGCAGCCACCACACTCTAACCACTAGGCTACCATACCACCTCTACACTCTAACCACTAGGCTACCCTGCAGCCCCTACACTCTAACCACTAGGCTACCCTGCCTCCTCTACACTCTAACCACTAGGCTACCTGCCACCTCTACACTCTAACCACTAGGCCACCCTGCAGCCTCTACACTCTAACCACTAGGCTACCTGCCTCCTCTACACTCTAACCACTAGGCTACCATACCACCTCTACACTCTAACCACTAGGCTACCCTGCAGCCCCTACACTCTAACCACTAGGCTACCCTGCAGCCCCTACACTCTAACCACTAGGTTACCATACCGCCTCTACACTCTAACCACTAGGCTACCCTGCAGCCCCTACACTCTAACCACTAGGCTACCCTGCAGCCCCTACACTCTAACCACTAGGCTACCCTGCCGCCCCTACACTCTAACCACTAGGCTACCCTGCCGCCCCAAATCTACGACACGACAGTGGGTATTCCAGGCAGTTAAACATTGTAACATTAGCAAGGTATGTATATATTAACATTTTAAAGATACAATATTGTATTCAGGCAACATGTGAGATGTGACTGGGCAACTTTTAATTTCGAAGTCGGAGTTAATTTTCTCTCTCTTCAGCTCAAAACCAGCTGCCGTTGTTTGCATGGGTGCGTCACACTACGTCAACAAGTCTGGGAGTATTTCCGTAGAAGCATCGATATATGCTTCGAAATGCGTACAAACAAAGTATGCATCTGAGAACTGCCCTCAGTGTTCCATTTCATCTGAGAACTGCCCTCAGTGTTCCATTTCATCTGAGAACTGCCCTCAGTGTTCCATTTCATCTGAGAACTGCCCTCGGTGTTCCATTTCATCTGAGAACTGCCCTCGGTGTTCCATTTCATCTGAGAACTGCCCTCTGTGTTCCATTTCATCTGAGAACTGCCCTCGGTGTTCCATTTCATCTGAGAACTGCCCTCGGTGTTCCATTTTCATCTGAGAACTGCCTCGGTGTTCCATTTCATCTGAGAACTGCCCTCGGTGTTCCATTTCATCTGAGAACTGCCCTCTGTGTTCCATTTCATCTGAGAACTGCCCTCGGTGTTCCATTTCATCTGAGAACTGCCCTCAGTGTTCCATTTCATCTGAGAAACGCATATTGAGAAACACCCAGTGTGTGTGTGTGCGTGCGCACTGGGGACGTATGGGGATGTGTGTGATCTAATACCTACCTCTCCACACAATCCTTAACAACTGCAAAGTTCCCGTCTCCTATGATCTTCCCCACCTTGTACTTGTCACTGATGATGGAGGAGGAGGACTGCCTGTTCCCATTCACTATACAGGAGAGAGACAGGGGGTAACAGAGGACACACAACCACGCTGTGAAACGTCCTGGGGATTGTGGGAGTAGCGTGATATGACCATATGTGCCAACCTGTACACGCACACATACACACACACACACCCACCCTAACACACACACACACACACACACACACACACACACACACCCACCCTAACACACACACACACACACACACACACTACACACACACACACACCTAACAAACACACACTAACACACACACACACACACCCCTAACAAACACACACCCTAACACACACACACACACACACACCCTAACAAACACACACACCTAACACACACCCCTAACACACACACACACACACTAACAAACACACACCTAACACACACACACCCTAACACACACACCCTAACACACACACCCTAACACACACACCCTAACACACACACACACCTAACACACACACACCATAACACACACACCCTAAACACACACACCTAACACACACACACCCTAACACACACACACCCTAACACACACACCCTAACACACACACCCTAACACACACACCCTAACACACACACACACCCTAACACACACACCCATAACACACACACACCTAACACACACACACCCTAAACACACACACACCCTAACACACACACACACACACAACTAACACACACACACTAACACACACACCATAACACACACACCCTAACACACACACCCTAACACACACACCCTAACACACACACACACACACCCTACACACACACACACCCTAACACACACACACTAACACACCCAACACACAGAGGACACACACACACCCTAACACACACACACCCTAACACACACACAGGGGGAACACACACACACCCTAAACACACACACACCCTACACACAACACACACACACACTAACACACACACCATAACACACACACCTAACACACACACACACCCTAACACACACACACACCCTAACACACACACACACACACCCTAACACACACACACACACACCCTAACACACACACGGACGTCTACCTTCAGGGCTAAGATCATCTGTCTGGTTCGCTGCTCCGTTCACATTTGACGAGGCAGGATGAGGAGAAATCTGGAGAGAGGGAGAGAGGGAGAGGAGAGGGGATGAGAGAGAGAGGAGGAGGGGGAAGAGGAGAGAGGGAGAGGGGGGGGGAGAGAGAGAGAAGGAGAGGGGAGAGGGGGAAAGAGGAGAGAGAGAGAGAGAGAGATGAGAGGGGAAGAGGAGAGAGGAGAGGGGGAAGAGGAGAGAGGGAGAGGGGAGAGAGGGAAGGAGGGGAGAGGGGAGGGGAGAGAGGAGAGGGGATGAGAGAGAGGAGAGGGGGGGAAGAGGAGAGAGGAGAGGGGGATGAGAGAGAGAAGGGAGAGGTGGAAAGAGGAGAGGGAGAGGGGAAGAGGAGAGAGAAGGAATGAGAGGGGAAAGGAGGGAGAGGGGAGAGGGGAGAGAGGAGAGAGAGAGAGAGAGATGAGAGGGGGGAAGAGGAGAGAGGGATGACAGGAGAGAGAGAGAGAGAGGAGAGGGGGAAGAGGAGAGAGGAGAGGGGGATGAGAGAGAGAGGAGAGGGGAAGAGGAGAGGGGATGAGAGAGAGAGGAGAGGGGAAGAGGAGAGAGGAGAGGGGAAGAGAGAGAGGAGAGAGGGATGACAGGAGAGAGAGAGAGAGGAGGGAAGAGGGAGAGAGAGGGGGGGGGATGAGAGGAGAGGGGAAGAGGAGAGAGGAGGGATGAGAGGAGAGGGGGATGAGAGAGAGAGGAGAGGGGGAAGAGGAGAGAGGAGAGGGGAAGAGGAGGGGGGGATGACAGGAGAGAGAGGGGAGAGGGGAAGAGGAGAGAGGGGGGGGTGACAGGAGAGAGAGAGAGGAGAGGGGAGAAGAGGAGAGAGGAGAGGGGGGGATGACAGGAGAGAGAGGGAGATGACAGGAGAGGGGAAGAAGAGGAGAGGGAGGAGGGATGACAGGAGAGAGAGAGAGGAGGGGGATGACAGGAGAGAGGGGGATGACAGGAGAGAGAGAGGAGGGGGATGACAGGAGAGAGAGAGAGAGGGGGAGACAGGAGAGAGAGAGAGGAGAGGGGGATGACAGGAGAGAGAGAGAGGGGATGACAGGAGAGAGAGGAGAGGGGGGATGACAGGAGAGAGAGAGGAGATGAGGGGGAGACAGGGGAAGAGGAGAGAGAGGAGAGGGGGATGACAGAGAGAGAGAGGAGAGGAGGGGGATGAGGAGGGAGGGGGATGACAGGGAGAGAGAGAGGAGAGGGATGAGAGGAGAGAGAGAGGGGGATGACAGGAGGAGAGAGAGAGGGGGGATGACAGGAGAGGGGGAAGAGGAGAGAGAGAGGGAGAGGGGGATGAGAGGAGAGGGGGAAGAGGAGAGGAGA
>NW_027037247.1:0-18328 GCF_034236695.1 Oncorhynchus nerka
TAGAGCAGCTGTTAGGTATGGTAGAGCAGCTGTTAGGTATGGTAGAGCAGCTGTTAGGTATGGTAGAGCAGCTGTTAGGTATGGTAGATCAGCTGTTAGGGTATGGTAGAGCAGCTGTTAGGTATGGTAGAGCAGCTGTTAGGTATGGTAGAGCAGCTGTTAGGGTATGGTAGATCAGCTGTTAGGTATGGTAGAGCAGCTGTTAGGGTATGGTAGAGCAGCTGTTAGGTATGGTAGAGCAGCTGTTAGGTATGGTAGAGCAGCTGTTAGGTATGGTAGAGCAGCTGTTAGATCAGCTGTTAGGTATGGTAGAGCAGCTGTTAGGTATGGTAGAGCACCTGTTAGGTATGGTAGAGCAGCTGTTAGGTATGGTAGAGCAGCTGTTAGGTATGGTAGAGCAGCTGTTAGTATGGTAGAGCAGCTGTTAGGTATGGTAGAGCAGCTGTTAGGTACGGTAGAGCAGCTGTTAGGTATGGTAGAGCAGCTGTTAGGTACGGTAGAGCAGCTGTTAGGTATGGTAGAGCAGCTGTTAGGTATGGTAGAGCAGCTGTTAGGTATGGTAGAGCAGCTGTTAGGTATGGTAGAGCAGCTGTTAGGTATGGTAGAGCAGCTGTTAGGTATGGCAGAGCAGCTGTTAGGTATGGTAGGAGCAGCTGTTGTGGTATGGTAGAGCAGCTGTTAGGTATGGTAGAGCATGTTAGGTATGGTAGATCAGCTGTTAGGTATGGTAGAGCAGCTGTTAGGTATGGTAGATCAGCTGTTAGGGAAGGTAGAGCAGCTGTTAGGTATGGTAGAGCAGCTGTTAGGTATGGTAGAGCAGCTGTTAGGTATGGTATATCAGCTGTTAGGTATGTAGAGCAGCCTGTTAGGTATGGTAGAGCAGCTGTTAGGTATGGTAGAGCAGCTGTTAGGTATGGTAGATCAGCTGTTAGGTATGGTAGAGCAGCTGTTAGGTATGGTAGATCAGCTGTTAGGTATGGTAGAAAGCAGCTGTTAGGTATGTAGAGCAGCTGTTAGGTATGGTAGAGCAGCTGTTAGGTATGGTAGAGCAGCGGTTGGGTATGGTAGAGCAGCTGTTAGGTATGGTAGAGCAGCTGTTAGGTATGGTAGAGCAGCTGTTAGTATGGTAGAGCAGCTGTTAGGTATGTAGAGCAGCTGTTAGGTATGGTAGAGCAGCTGTTAGGTATGGTAGAGCAGCTGTTAGATGGTAGAGCAGCTGTTAGATCAGCTGTTAGGTATGGTAGAGCAGCTGTTAGATCACCTGTTAGGTATGGTAGAGCAGCTGTTAGGTATGGTAGAGCAGCTGTTAGGTATGGTAGAGCAGCTGTTAGGTATGGTAGAGCAGCTGTTAGGTATGGTAGAGCAGCTGTTAGGTATGGTAGATCAGCTGTTAGGGTACGGTAGAGCAGCTGTTAGATCAGCTGTTAGGTATGGTAGAGCAGCTGTTAGGTATGGTAGAGCAGCTGTTAGATCAGCTGTTAGGTATGGTAGAGCAGCTGTTAGGTATGGTAGAGCAGCTGTTAGGTATGGTAGAGCAGCTGTTAGGTATGTAGAGCAGCTGTTAGGTATGGTAGAGCAGCTGTTAGGTATGGTAGAGCAGCTGTTGTGGTATGTAGAGCAGCTGTTAGGTATGGTAGAGCAGCGGTTGTGTATGGTAGAGCAGCTGTTAGGGTATGGTAGAGCAGCTGTTAGGTATGGTAGAGCAGCTGTTAGTATGGTAGAGCAGCTGTTAGGTATGGTGGAGCAGCTGTTAGGTATGGTAGAGCAGCTGTTAGGTATGGTAGAGCAGCTGTTAGGGTATGTAGATAGCTACAGGGTATGGTAGAGCAGCTGTTAGTATGGTAGAGCAGCTGTTAGATCAGCTGTTAGTATGGTAGAGCAGCTGTTAGATCACCTGTTAGGTATGGTAGAGCAGCTGTTAGGTATGGTAGAGCAGCTGTTAGGTATGGTAGAGCAGCTGTTAGGTATGGTAGAGCAGCTGTTAGGGTATGGTAGAGCAGCTGTTAGGTATGGTAGAGCAGCTGTTAGGTATGGTAGAGCAGCTGTTAGGTATGGTAGATCAGCTGTTAGGTACGGTAGAGCAGCTGTTAGATCAGCTGTTAGGGTATGGTAGAGCAGCTGTTAGGTATGGTAGAGCAGCTGTTAGATCAGCTGTTAGGTATGGTAGAGCAGCTGTTAGGTATGGTAGAGCAGCTGTTAGGTATGGTAGAGCAGCTGTTAGGTATGGTAGAGCAGCTGTTAGGTATGGTAGAGCAGCTGTTAGATCAGCTGTTAGGTATGGTAGAGCAGCTGTTAGATCAGCTGTTAGGTATGGTAGAGCAGCTGTTAGGTATGGTAGAGCAGCTGTTAGGTACGGTAGAGCAGCTGTTAGGTATGGTAGAGCAGCTGTTAGGTATGGTAGAGCAGCTGTTAGGTATGGTAGAGCAGCTGTTAGGTATGGTAGAGCAGCTGTTAGATCAGCTGTTAGGTATGGTAGAGCAGCTGTTAGGTACGGTAGAGCAGCTGTTAGGGTATGGTAGATCAGCTGTTAGGACGGTAGAGCAGCTGTTAGGTACGGTAGAGCAGCTGTTAGGTACGGTAGAGCAGCTGTTAGGGTATGGTAGAGCAGCTGTTAGATTAGCTGTTAGGTATGGTAGAGCAGCTGTTAGGTATGGTAGAGCAGCTGTTAGGTATGGTAGAGCAGCTGTTAGATCAGCTGTTAGGTACGGTAGAGCAGCTGTTAGGTATGGTAGAGCAGCTGTTAGATCAGCTGTTAGGTATGGTAGAGCAGCTGTTAGATCAGCTGTTAGGTATGGTAGAGCAGCTGTTAGATCAGCTGTTAGGTATGGTAGAGCAGCTGTTAGATCAGCTGTTAGGTATGGTAGAGCAGCTGTTAGGTATGGTAGATCAGCTGTTAGGTATGGTAGAGCAGCTGTTAGGTATGGTAGATCAGTTGTTAGGTATGGTAGAGCAGCTGTTAGGTATGGTAGAGCAGCTGTTAGGTATGGTAGAGCAGCTGTTAGGTATGGTAGAGCAGCTGTTAGGTATGGTAGAGCAGCTGTTAGATCAGCTGTTAGGTATGGTAGAGCAGCTGTTAGATCAGCTGTTAGGTATGGTAGAGCAGCTGTTAGGTATGGTAGAGCAGCTGTTAGGTATGGTAGAGCAGCTGTTAGGTATGGTAGAGCAGCTGTTAGGTATGGTAGATCAGCTGTTAGGTACGGTAGAGCAGCTGTTAGGTATGGTAGATCAGCTGTTAGGTATGGTAGATCAGCTGTTAGGTATGGTAGATCAGCTGTTAGGTATGGTAGAGCAGCTGTTAAGTATGGTAGAGCAGCTGTTAGGTATGGTAGAGCAGCTGTTAGGTATGGTAGAGCAGCTGTTAGGTATGGTAGATCAGCAGGCGGTAGAGCAGCTGTTAGATCAGCTGTTAGGTATGGTAGAGCAGCTGTTAGGTATGGAAGAGCAGCTGTTAGGTATGGTAAAGCAGCTGTTAGGTATGGTAGAGCAGCTGTTAGGTATGGTAGAGCAGCTGTTAGATCAGCTGTTAGGTATGGTAGAGCAGCTGTTAGATCAGCTGTTAGGTATGGTAGAGCAGCTGTTAGGTATGGTAGAGCAGCTGTTAGGTATGGTAGAGCAGCTGTTAGGTATGGTAGAGCAGCTGTTAGGTATGGTAGAGCAGCTGTTAGGTATGGTAGAGCAGCTGTTAGGTATGGTAGATCAGCTGTTAGGTACAGTAGAGCAGCTGTTAGGTATGGTAGAGCAGCTGTTAGGTACGGTAGAGCAGCTGTTAGGTATGGTAGAGCAGCTGTTAGATTAGCTGTTAGGTATGGTAGAGCAGCTGTTAGGTATGGTAGAGCAGCTGTTAGGGTATGGTAGAGCATCTGTTAGATCAGCTGTTAGGTACGGTAGAGCAGCTGTTAGGTATGGTAGAGCAGCTGTTAGATCAGCTGTTAGGTATGGTAGAGCAGCTGTTAGATCAGCTGTTAGGTATGGTAGAGCAGCTGTTAGATCAGCTGTTAGGTATGGTAGAGCAGCTGTTAGATCAGCTGTTAGGTAGGGTAGAGCAGCTGTTAGGTATGGTAGATCAGCTGTTAGGTATGGTAGAGCAGCTGTTAGGTATGGTAGATCAGTTGTTAGGTATGGTAGAGCAGCTGTTAGGTATGGTAGAGCAGCTGTTAGGTATGGTAGAGCAGCTATTAGGTATGGTAGAGCAGCTGTTGTGGTAGAGCAGCTGTTAGGTATGGTAGAGCAGCTATTAGGTATGGTAGAGCAGCTGTTAGGTATGGTAGAGCAGCTGTTAGGTATGGTAGAGCAGCTATTAGGTATGGTAGAGCAGCTGTTAGGTATGGTAGAGCAGCTGTTAGGTATGGTATAGCAGCTGTTAGGTATGGTAGAGCAGCTGTTAGGTATGGTAGAGCAGCTGTTAGGTATGGTAGAGCAGCTGTTAGGTATGGTAGAGCAGCTGTTAGATCAGCTGTTAGGTACGGTAGAGCAGCTGTTAGGTATGGTAGAGCAGCTGTTAGATCAGCTGTTAGGTATGGTAGAGCAGCTGTTAGATCAGCTGTTAGGTATGGTAGAGCAGCTGTTAGATCAGCTGTTAGGTATGGTAGAGCAGCTGTTAGATCAGCTGTTAGGTATGGTAGAGCAGCTGTTAGGTATGGTAGATCAGCTGTTAGGTATGGTAGAGCAGCTGTTAGGTATGGTAGAGCAGCTGTTAGGTATGGTAGAGCAGCTGTTAGATGAGCTGTTAGGTATGGTAGAGCAGCTGTTAGATCAGCTGTTAGGTACGGTAGAGCAGCTGTTAGGTATGGTAGAGCAGCTGTTAGTATGGTAGAGCAGCTGTTAGGTATGGTAGAGCAGCTGTTAGATGGTAGATGGTAGAGCAGCTGTAGGTATGGTAGATCAGCTGTTAGATCAGCTGTTAGGTATGGTAGAGCAGCTGTTAGAGCAGCTGTTAGGTATGGTAGAGCAGCTGTTAGGTATGGTAGAGCAGCTGTTAGGTATGGTAGAGCAGCTGTTAGGTATGGTAGATCAGCTGTTAGGTACGGTAGAGCAGCTGTTAGGTATGGTAGAGCAGTTGTTAGGTCAGCTGTTAGCAGTATGGTAGAGCATGCTAGATCAGCTGTTAGGTATGGTAGAGCAGCTGTTAGGTATGGTAGATCAGCTGTTAGGTATGGTAGAGCAGCTGTTAGGTATGGTAGATCAGTTGTTAGGTATGGTAGAGCAGCTGTTAGGTATGGTAGAGCAGCTGTTAGGTATGGTAGAGCAGCTGTTAGGTATGGTAGAGCAGCTGTTAGATGGTCAGCTGTTAGGTATGGTAGAGCAGCTGTTAGGTAGTGGTAGAGCAGCTGTTAGATCAGCTGTTAGGTATGGTAGAGCAGCTGTTAGAGCAGCTGTTAGGTACGGTAGAGCAGCTGTTAGCTGGTAGAAAAGGTTAGGTATGGTAGAGCACTGTTAGGTATGGTAGATCAGTTGTTAGGTATGGTAGAGCAGCTGTTAGGTATGGTAGATCAGCTGTTAGGTATGGTAGAGCAGCTATTAGGTATGGTAGAGCAGCTGTTAGGTATGGTAGAGCAGCTGTTAGGTATGGTAGAGCAGCAATTAGGTATGGTAGAGCAGCTGTTAGGTATGGTAGAGCAGCTGTTAGGTATGGTAGAGCAGCTGTTAGGTATGGTAGAGCAGCTGTTAGGTATGGTAGAGCAGCTGTTAGGTACGGTAGAGCAGCTGTTAGGTATGGTAGAGCAGCTGTTAGGTATGCAGAGCAGCTGTTAGCTGTTAGGTATGGTAGAGCAGCTGTTAGATCAGCTGTTAGGTATGGTAGAGCAGCTGTTAGATCAGCTGTTAGGTATGGTAGATCAGCTGTTAGTATGGCAGATCAGCTGTTAGGTATGGTAGAGCAGCTGTTAGGTATGGTAGATCAGCTGTTAGGTATGGTAGAGCAGCTGTTAGGTATGGTAGACCAGCTGTTAGGTATGGTAGAGCAGCTGTTGTATGGTAGATCAGCTGTTAGGGTATGGTAGAGCAGCTGTTAGGGAATAGTAGAGCACCTGGTAGATCAGCTGTTAGGTATGGTAGAGCAGCTGTTAGGTCAGCAGAGCAGCTATTAGGTATGGTGGATCAGCTGTTAGGTATGGTAGAGCAGCTGTTATGTATGGTAGAGCAGCTGTTAGGTATGGTAGAGCAGCTGTTAGGTATGGTAGATCAGCTGTTAGGTATGGTAGAGCAGCTGTTAGGTATGGTAGATCAGTTGTTAGGTAGCTGTTAGATCAGCTGTTAGGTATGGTAGAGCAGCTGTTAGGTATGGTAGAGCAGCTGTTAGGTATAGAGCAGCTGTTAGGTATGGTAGAGCAGTTGTTAGGTATGGTAGAGCAGCTGTTAGGATGGTAGAGCAGCTGTTAGGTATGGTAGAGCAGCTGTTAGGTATGGTAGAGCAGCTATTAGGTATGGTAGAGCAGCTGTTAGGTATGGTAGAGCAGCTATTAGGTATGGTAGAGCAGCTGTTAGGTGGTGGTAGAGCAGCTGTTAGGTATGGTAGAGCAGCTGTTAGGTATAGGGAGCAGTTACCCTGGTATGGTAGAGCAGCTGTTAGCATGAGCAGCTGTTAGGTATGGTAGATCAGCTGTTAGGTATGCTGGTAGAGCAGCTGTTATATCAGCTGTTAGGTACGGTAGAGCAGCCAGCTGTTAGGTATGGCAGAGCAGTTGTATAGATCAGCTGTTAGTATGGTAGAGCAGCTGTTAGGTATGGTAGAGCAGCTAGGTATGGAGAGCAGCTAGTGGTATGGTAGAGCAGCTGTTAGGGGTAGAGCAGCTGTTGCCGTATGGTAGAGCAGCTGTTAGGTATGTAGAGCAGCTGTTAGGGTATGGTAGAGCAGCTGTTAGGTATGGTAGAGCGGCATAGGCATGGTAGATCAGCTGTTAGGTATGGTAGAGCAGCCGTTCAGGTATGGTAGAGCAGTTCGCGCCAGTATGGCAGCATTGTTTCAGCCAGGTATTATTGCCATTCAGGGCGCGGCGCATGCTCGTTAGGCATGCGGCAGAGCAGCTGTTGTAGTATGGCGAGAAGTTGTGCCATTAGGCAGGGCAGAGCAGCCAGCCAGGGCAGCTGAGCAGCCAGGCACGGCAGCTGCTCGCCAGGCATGGCAGAGCAGCCGTTAGTATGTATATCAGCTTGTTGTATGGCAGAGCAGCCGTTAGGCATGGTATAGTTGTTAGATCAGTCAAAGTTAGTACGTAGAGTTAGCTAAAGAATATGGTAGAGCAGCTGTTAGATCAGCTGTTGTGGCACGGTAGAGCAGCTGTTAGGTATGGTGTATTGCTAGATCAGCTGTTAGAGAAGCGGCAGAGCAGCCGTTGGGGTATGGCAGAGCAGCCGTTAGGTATGGTAGAGCAGCCAGGCAGCGGCAGAGCAGCTATTAGGCGGTAGTATTGCCAGGTATGGTATATCGCTGTTAGGTATGAGAGCAGTTGCCAGGCATGGTATAGCCGTTAGATCAGCTGTTAAGTACGGTATTGTTTCGCCAAGTATGGTAGAGCGCCAGTTGTGGATCAGCCAGCTGGCATGTAGAGCAGCTGTTAGGTATAGAGAAAGCAAAGAACAGCTGTTAGTGTGCATTGTTAGGTATGGTAGAGCAGCTGTTAGGTATAGGCAGAGCAAGCTAAAGTTAGGCATGGCAGAGTGCTATTAGTATGGTGAGCAGCTGTTAGTGCATGGTAGAGCAGCTGTTAGGTATGGTAGAGCAGCCTAGTATGGTATAGCCAAGCTGCATGGTAGAGCAGCTGTTAGGTATGGTAGGCGAGCTGTTGGTGTGGCAGATCAGCTGTTAGGTGCGGTAGAGCAGCTGAAGTTAGGTATGGTAGAGCAGCTGCTAGGTGTGGTAGAGGCAGCCTGGCTAGATCAGCTGTTAGGTATGTTGCAGAGCAGCTGCCAGGTATGGCAGAGCAGCTGTTAGGTAGAGTGTATGGTAGAGTGCTGTTAGATCAGAGCCAGCTGATAGAGTTAGGTAGAGTCAGTTAGGTATTAGAGCATTAGGTAGGATCAGCTGTTAGTATGCAGAGCAGTTGCCAGGCATGGTAGAGCAGCTGTTAGATCAGCTGTTAGGTATGGTAGAGCAGCTGTTAGGCAGGTAGAGCAGCTGCCAGAGCAAACTGCCAGGCAGGAGCAGAGCAGTTGGCAGAAGATGTCAGAGCAGGTGTTGCAGGCTGCTGCAGATCAGCTACCTAGAGGAGCTGCTCACCATACCTAACAGCCGCTCTACCATACCTAGATCAGCTGATCTAACAGCAGTAGAGTTATACCTAACAGCTGCCTAGTTCCATACCTAGAGCAGCTGCTCTACCATACCTAACAGCTGCATCTTTCACCTAACAGCTGGCAGATACCTAACAGGTTAGAGCAGCCATACCTAATAGCTGCAGTTGCCATATGGTAGACAGCTGTTGTTAGAGCACCATACGGTAGAGCAGCTTTCAGAAGAGCTGTAACAGGTGTTAGTCTAACAGCTGCCAGAGCATACCCAGACAGCCGGTAGAGTGAACACCTAACAGCTGCATGGTAGAGCAGCTGTTAGGTATGGTAGAGCAGCCAGGGTACAGCAGAGCAACTGTTAGGTATAGTAGAGCAGCTGTTAGGTAGAGCAGCTGTTAGGTACGGTAGAGCAGCTGTTAGGTATAGACAGCTGTTAGGTACGGTAGAGCAGCTGTTAGGTATGGTAGACAGCCTGTTAGATTAGCCTCCACTATAGCCTACCATATGGTAGAGCAGTACCTAACAGCTGTTAGATCAGTACCGGCAAAGAGCAGCGTTATGGCAGAGCAGCACCCAACAGCTGCTCACCGTAGACCAGCTACCCAGCAGTTGCTCTACTGTACCAACAGTGGCTGCTACTACTGTACCTAACAGCTGCTCTACCATACCTAACAGCTGATCACCATACCTAACAGCTGCTCCCACCACACCTAACAGCTGATCTACCATACCTACCACTACCTAACAGCTGCTCTACCATACCTAACAGCTGCTCTACCATACCTAACAGCTGATCTAACAGCTGCTCTACCATACCTAACACTGCTGCAGCTGATCTACCATACCTAACAGCTGCCACCATACATAACAGCCTACCAACAGCTGTTTCCACCATACCTAACAGCTGCTCCACCATACCCAACAGCTGCTCTGACAGCATACCTACCAGCTGCTCTACCATACCTAACAGCTGCTCTATACCTAACAGCTGCTCTACCATACCTAAACAGCTGCTCTACCATACCAACAGATCTAACAGCTGCTCTACCAATACCCAACAGCTGATCTACCATACCCAACAGCTGCTCTACCATACCTAACAGCTGATCTAACAGCTGCTCTACCATACCCAACAGCTGCTCTACCATACCTAACAGCTGATCTACCATACCTAACAGCTGCTCTACCATACCCAACATACATACCTAACAGCTGCCTTCCATGCAACAGCTGCTCTACCATACCTAACAGCTGATCTAACAGCCATACCTAACACCTGCTCTGACAGCCTTCTACCAGCTGACCTAACAGCTGCTCTACCATACCCAACAGCCGATCTAACAGCCACCACCATACCCAACAGCCGCTCTCCACCATACCCAACAGCAGCTCTACTATACCTAACAGCTGCTCTACCATACCAACAGCTGATCCACAATACCAACAGCCCATACCTAACAGCTGATCTGCCATACCTAACAGCCCATACCTAACAGCTGATCTAACAGCTGCTCTACCATACCTAACAGCTGATCTAACAGCTGCTCTACCATACCTAACAGCTGCTCTACCATACCTAACAGCTGGGCTCTACCATCTAACAGCTGCTCTACCATACCTAACAGCTGCTCACCATACCTAACAGCTGATCCAACATACCTAACAGCTGCTCTACCATACCTAACAGCTGCTCTAACATACCTAACAGCCGTTTCTCACCATACCTAACAGCTGCTCTACCATACCTAACAGCTGCTCTACCATACCTAACAGCTGCTATACCATACCTAACAGCTGATCTACCATACCCTTAGCTGCTCACCCATACCCAACAGCTGATCTAACAGCTACTCTACCATACCTAACAGCTGCTCTACCACATACCTAACAGCTGCTCTACCATACCTAACAGCTGCTCCACCATACCTAACAGCTGCTCTACCATACCTAACAGCTGAACATACCTAACAGCTGCTCTACCATACCTAACAGCTCGATACCTAACAGCTGCTCTACCATACCTAACAGCTGCTCCACCATACCTAACAGCTGATCTAACAGCTGCTCTACCATACCTAACAGCTGCTCTACCATACCTAACAGCTGATCTAACAGCTGCCTTACCATACCTAACAGCTGCTCACCATACCTAACAGCCACCATACCTAACATATCTAACAGCTGCTCTAGCATACCTAACAGCTGATACCTAACAGCTGCTCTACCATACCTAACAGCTGCTCTACCATACCTAACAGCTGCTCTACCATACCTAACAGCTGCTACCATACCTAACAGCTGATCTACCATACCTAACAGCTGCTCTACCATACCTAACAGCCGATCTAACAGCTGCTCTACCATACCTAACAGCTGCTCTACCATACCTAACAGCTGCTCTACCATCTAACAGCTGTTTCACCATACCTAACAGCTGCTCTACCATACCTAACAGCCGATCTAACAGCTGCTCTAACACTCTACCATACCTAACAGCTGCTTCTACCGTACCTAACAGCTGTCACATACCTAACAGCTGCTCTACCATACCTAACAGCTGCTCTACCATACCTAACAGCTGCTCTACCATACCTAACAGCTGCTCTACCATACCTAACAGCTGCTCTACCATACCTAACAGCTGATCTACCATACCTAACAGCTGCTCTACCATACCTAACAGGTGATCTAACAGCTGCTCTACCATACCTAACAGCTGATCTAACAGCTACCATACCTAACAGCTGCTCCACCATACCTAACAGCTGCTCTACCATACCTAACAGCTGATCTAACAGCTGCTCTACCATACCTAACAGCTGCTCTACCATACCCAACAGCTGCTCTACCATACCTAACAGCTGCTCCACCATACCTAACAGCTGCTCTACCATACCTAACAGCACCATACCTAACAGCTGCTCTACCATACCTAATAGCTGTTTACCATACCTAATAGCTGATCTAACACTACCATACCTAACAGCTGCTCTACCTTACCAACAGCTGATCTAACAGCTGCTCTACCATACCCAACAGCTGCCTCCACCATACCTAACAGCTGATCTAACAGCCGCTCTACCATACCTAACAGCTGCTCTACCATACCTAACAGCTGCTCTACCATACCTAACAGCTGCTCTACCATACCTAACAGCTGCTCTACCATACCTAACAGCTGCTCTACCATACCTAACAGCTGCTCTACCATACCTAACAGCTGCTCTACCATACCTAACAGCTGATCTAACAGCTGCTCTACCATACCTAACAGCTGCTCTACCATACCTAACAGCTGCTCTACCATACCTAACAGCTGCTCTACCATACATAACAACTGTTTCTCTACCATATCTAACAGCTGCTCTACCATACCTAACAGCTGATCTACCATACCTAACAGCTGATCTAACATACCTAACAGCTGATCTAACAGCTGCTCTTCCTAACAGCTGCTCTACACCTAACAGCTGATCTAACAGCTGCTCTACCATACCTAACAGCTGCTCTACCGTACCTAACAGCCGACCTAACAGCTGATCTTTCATACCTAACAGCTGTTTCACCATACCTAACAGCTGATATACCATGCTAACAGCTGCACCTAACATACCCAACAGCTGATTCCATACCATACCTAACAGCTGCTCTACCATACCTAACAGCTGCTCTACCAGGTGCTCATTAGCGCACCCAACAGCTAACAGCTGATCTACCATACCCAACAGCTGCTCTACCATACCTAACAGCTGCTCTACCCACACCCAACAGCTGCTCTACCATACCTAACAGCTGCTCTACCATACCTAATAGCTGTTCCACCATACCCAACAGCCGCTCTACCATACCTAACAGCTGCTCTACCATACCTAAATAATTGCTGCTCTACCATACCTAACAAGCTGCTCTACCATACCCAACAGCTGCTCTAGCATACCTAATAGTTGATCCACCATACCCTAACAGCTGCTCTGTCACCCAATAGCCCTAACAGCTGCTCTACCATACCCAACAAGCCGATACCTAACAGCAGTTTCCACCATACCTAAACAGCTGATCTACTACACCAACAGCTGCTCTACCATACCCAACAGCCGTTTCACCACACATAATAGCCGTTTCCACCATACCCAACAGCTGATCTAACAGCTGCCTAACAGCTGCTCTAACTGCATCTAACAGCTGCTCTACCATACCTAACAGTTGATCTAACAGGTGCTCACCATTCCCAACAGCCGTTTCCACCACACCAACAGCGGGGATACCTAACAGTTGCTCTTACCATACCCAACAGCTGGTCCACCATACCTAACAGCTGCTATACCATACCCAACAGCTGATCTACCATACCTAACAGCTGCTCTATTCATACCTAACAGCTGATCTACCAGGTGCTCTATACCTAACAGCTGCTCAACATACCCAACAGCCGATCTAACAGCTGCTCTTACCATACCCAACAGCGGGATCTAACAGGTGCTCTACTGCACTCAACAGCTAACAGCTGATTTCCACCGCACCTAACAGCCGATCTCCACCATACCCAACAGCTGCCTCCACCGCACTCAACAGCTGGATCCACCATACCAACAGCTGCTCTCCACCATACCTAACAGCTGCTCTCTCCCATACCTAACAGCTGCTCTACCATACCCAACAGCTACCATACCTAACAGTTGCCTACCATACCTAACAGCTGCTCTCACCATACCCAACAACCGATCTACCATACCTAACAGCTGCTCTACCATACCTAACAGCTGATCTACCATACCTAACAGCTGCTTACCATACCTAACAACTGATCTACTCATACCTAACAGCTGCTCACCATACCTAAAACAGCTGATACCTAACAGCTGCTCTACTGCGTACCTAACAGCTGATCTAACAGCTGCTCTACCATACCTAACAGCTGATCTAACAGCTGCTCTACCATACCTAACAGCTGTTCTACCATACCTAACAGCTGCTCTATCTAACAGCTGCTCTCACCATACCTAACAGCTGCTCTACCATACCTAACAGCTGCTGCCTCACCATACCTAACAGCTAACAGCTCTACCATACCTAACAACTGATCTACCATACCCAACAGCTGCTCTACCATACCCAACAGCTGATCTACCATACCTAACAGCTGCCTCTACCACCATGACCTAACAGCTGCTCTACCATACCCAACAGCTGATCTAACAGCTGCTCTACCATACCTAACAGCTGCTCTACCATACCTAACAGCTGATCTAACAGCTGCCTCCCACCATACCTAACAGCTGCTCTACCATACCCAACAGCTGCTCTACCATACCTAACAGCCAATCTAACAGCTGCTCTACATACCTAACAGCTGCTCACCACCCAACAGCTGATCTACCATACCCAACAGCTGCTCTACCATACCTAACAGCTGATCTACCATACCTAACAGCTGCTCTACCATACCTAACAGGCTCCACCATACCTAACAGCTGCTCTACCATACCCAACAGCTGATCTAACATACCTAACAGCTGATCTAACAGCTGCTCTACCATACCCAACAGCTCATCTAACAGCTGCTCTACCATACCTAACAGCTGCTCTACCCATACCTAACAGCTGCTCTACCATACCTAACAGCTGATCTACCATACCCAACAGCTGCTCTACCATACCTAACAGCTGATCTAACAGCTGCTCTACCATACCCAACAGCTGATCTAACAGCTGCTCTACCATACCTAACAGCTGATCTAACAGCTACCTACCATACCTAACAGCTGATCTAACAGCTGCTCTACCATACCTAACAGCTGCCTCTACCATACCTAACAGCTGATCTAACAGCTGCTCTACCATACCTAACAGCTGATCTAACAGCTGCTCTACCATACCTAACAGCTGCTAACAGCTACCATACCTAACAGCTGCTCTACCATACCTAACAGCTCTACCATACCTAACAGCTGCTCTACCATACCTAACAGCTGCTCTACCATACCTAACAGCTGCTCTACCATACCTAACAGCTGCTCTACCATACCTAACAGCTGCTCTACCATACCTAACAGCTGCTCTACCATACCTAACAGCTGCTCCACCATACCTAACAGCTGCTCTACCATACCTAACAGCTGCTCTACCATACCTAACAGCTGGATCTACCATACCTAACAGCTGCTCACCATACCTAACAGCTGATCTACCATACCTAACAGCTGCTCTACCTATACCTAACAGCTGCTACCATACCTAACAGCTGATCTAACAGCTGCTCTACCATACCTAACAGCTGATCTAACAGCTGCTCTACCATACCTAACAGCTGATCTAACAGCTGCTCTACCATACCTAACAGCTGCTCTACCGTACCTAACAGCTGATCTAACAGATGCTCTACCATACCTAACAGCTGCTCTACCATACCTAACAGCTGCTCTACCATACCTAACAGCTAATCTTAACAGCTGCTCTACCATACCTAACAGCTGCTCTACCATACCTAACAGCTGCTCTACCATACCTAACAGCTGCTCTACTGTACCTAACAGCTGATCTACCATACCTAACAGCTGCTCTACCATACCTAACAGCTGCTCTACCATACCTAACAGCTGCTCTACCATACCTAACAGCTGCTCTAACAGCTGCTCTACCATACCTAACAGCTGCTCTACCATACCTAACAGCTGATCTAACTCTACCATACCCTAACAGCTGATCTAACAGCTGCTCTACCATACCTAACAGCTGCTCTACCATACCTAACAGCTGCTTTACCATACCTAACAGCTGCTCTTCCATACCTAACAGCTGCTCTACCATACCTAATAGCCCTAACAGCTGCTCTACCATACCTAACAGCTGATCTACCATACCTAACAGCTGCTCTACCATACCAACAGCTGCTCTACCATACCTAACAGCTGCTCTACCATACCTAACAGCTGTTCATTTCATACCTAACAGCTGCTCTACCATACCTAACAGCTGCTCTACCATACCTAACAGCTGATCTACCATACCTAACAGCTACCTAACATTGATCTAACCTAACAGCTGCTTTCACTATACCTAACAGCTGCTCTATCATACCTAACAGCTGATCTACCATACCTAACAGCTGCTCTACTTGATACCTAACAGCTGATCTACCATACCTAACAGCTGCTCTACCATACCTAACAGCTGATCTAACAGCTTGCTCCACCATACCTAACAGCTGCTCAGCTGATCTAACAGCTGCTCTACCATACCTAACAGCTGCTCTACCATACCAAACAGCTGCTCTACCATACCTAACAACTGATCTACCATACTCTAACAGCTGCTCTACCATACCTAACAGCTGCTCTACCATACCTAACAGCTGCTTTCATACCTAACAGCTGATCTAACAGCTGCTCTACCATACAGCCTAACAGCTGATCTAACAGCTGCTCTACCATACCTAACAGCTGATCTAACAGCTGCTCTACCATACCTAACAGCTGCTCTAACACCTAACAGCTGATCTAACAGCTGCTCTACCATACCTAACAGCTGCTCTACCATACCTAACAGCTGCTCTACCATACCCAACAGCTAATCTAACAGCTGCTCTGTTTCATACCTAACAGCCGTCTACCATACCTAACAGCTGCTCTACCATACCTAACAGCTGCTCTACCGCATACCTAACAGCTGATCTACCATACCTAACAGCTGCTCTACTGCACCTAACAGCTGATCTACCATACCTAACAGCTGATCTAACAGCTGCTCTACCATACCTAACAGCTGCTCTACCATACCTAACAGCTGCTCTACCATACCTAACAGCTGGTACCCAACAGCTGCTCTACCGTACCTAACAGCTGCTCTCCTACCATACCTAACAGCTGCTCTACTGATACCCAATAGCTGATCTAACAGCTGCTCTACCATACCTAACAGCTGATCTAACAGCTGCTCTACCATACCAACAGCTGCTCTACCATACCTAACAGCTGATCTAACATACCTAACAGCTGCTCTACCATACCTAACAGCTGCTCTACCATACCCAACAGCTGATCTAACAGCTGCTCTACCATACCTAACAGCTGCTCTACCATACCTAACAGCTGATCTAACAGCTGCTCTACCATTACCTAACAGCTGATCTACCATACCTAACAGCTGCTCACCATACCTAACAGCTGCTCTACCATACCTAACAGCTGCTTCCACTATACCTAACAGCCGTTTCCACCATACCTAACAGCTGCTCTACCATACCTAACAGCTGCTCTACCATACCTAACAGCTGCTCTACCATACCTAACAGGTGATCTAACAGCTGCTTCCACCATACCCAATAGCTGATCTAACAGCTGCCCACCATACCTAACAGCTGCTCTATCATACCTAACAGCTGCTCTACCATACCTAACAGCTGCTCTACTCATACCCAACAGCTGCTCTACTCATACCTAACAGCTGCTCCATCTCACACCCAACAGCTGCTCTACCATACCTAACAGCTGCTCTGCTCATACCTAACAGCTGCTCTACCATACCTAACAGCTGCTCTACCATACCTAACCGCTGCTCTACCATACCTAACAGCTGCTCTACCATACCCAACAGCCGCTCTACCCATACCCTAACAGCTGCTCTACCATACCTAACAGCTGCTCTGCAATTACTACCTAAACAGCTGCTTCACCATACCCAACAGCTGCTCTACCATACCCAACAGCTGCTCTACTCATACCCAACAGCTGATCTAACAGCTGCTCTACCATACCTAACAGCTGCTCTACCATACCTAACAGCTGATCTAACAGCTGCTCTCCACCGTACCTAACAGCTGATCTACCATACCTAACAGCTGCTCTACCATACCTAACAGCTGCTCTACCATACCTAACAGCTGCTCTACCATACCTAACAGCTGCTCTACCATACCTAACAGCTGCTCTACCATACCTAACAGGTGATCTAACAGCTGCTCTACCATACCTAACAGCTGATCTAACAGCTGCTCTACCATACCTAACAGCTGCTCTACCATACCTAACAGCTGCTCTACCATACCTAACAGCTGCTCTACCATACCTAACAGCTGCTCTACCATACCTAACAGCTGCTCTACCATACCTAACAGCTGCTCTACCATACCTAACAGCTGCTCTACCATACCTAACAGCTGCTCTACCATACCTAACAGCTGCTCCACCATACCTAACAGCTGCTCTACCATACCTAACAGCTGCTCTACCATACCTAACAGCTGATCTACCATACCTAACAGCTGCTCTACCATACCTAACAGCTGCTCTACCATACCTAACAGCTGCTCTACCATACCTAACAGCTGCTCTACCATACCTAACAGCTGATATACCATACCTAACAGCTGCTCTACCATACCTAACAGCTGCTCTACCATACCTAACAGCTGCTCTACCATACCTAACAGCTGCTCTACCATACCTAACAGCTGCTCTACCATACCTAACAGCTGCTCTACCATACCTAACAGCTGACTCTACCATACCTAACAGCTGCTCTACCATACCTAACAGCTGCTCTACCATACCTAACAGCTGCTCTACCATACCTAACAGCTGCTCTACCATACCTAACAGCTGCTCTACCATACCTAACAGCTCTACCATACCTAACAGCTGCTCTACCATACCTAACAGCTGCTCTACCATACCTAACAGCTGCTCTACCATACCTAACAGCTGCTCTACCATACCTAACAGCTGCTCTACCATACCCAACAGCTGCTCTACCATACCTAACAGCTGCTCTACCATACCTAACAGCTGCTCTACCATACCTAACAGCTGCTCTACCATACCTAACAGCTGCTCTACCATACCTAACAGCTGCTCTACCATACCTAACAGCTGCTCTACCATACCTAACAGCTGCTCTACTTCATACCTAACAGCTGTCTACCATACCTAACAGCTGCTCTACCATACCTAACAGCTGCTCTACCATACCTAACAGCTGCTCTACCATACCTAACAGCTGCTCTACCATACCTAACAGCTGCTCTACCATACCTAACAGCTGCTCTACCATACCTAACAGCTGCTCTACCATACCTAACAGCTGCTCTACCATACCTAACAGCTGC